>NW_027106991.1:361119-397085 GCF_000696795.3 Halyomorpha halys
TTTTTTTATTATTATTTTTATTTTTTTTATTTTTTACTTATTTTTTATTTTAGTATGTATGAGATCATTCATCAATATTACCTATTGCCCACAACTGTGTGGCAGATTGTAATATCTATCAATAAATAAATCTATCAAGACTTCTCAAAAATAATGATGGTTCTTCTTATGCTTAAGTTCCTTTGAATTAGTGGAATTTATTTATTATGAGGATAAAACCGGCACGCATAATCCAAATTTAACGAGGATGAAACCGTGGAGTGCAGCTACTAAAAAAAAAGTTTCAAAGAGCTCTAAGGTAACTAACTATGTACTAGGAGTCTAAAAGCTATCTACGTATTTTACCGTTAAATAAAAAAATTATAGTACACCATTTGAGCTTTTTTCTTTTTTTTTTCATTATCAATTTATAGACTTGAAATCATCTCAGTGATTAGATAGATCGTCCCTTGAACGAAACCGGACGTAGGGGTTTTGGAATCGACGACTAGCTTATCTTTTCAGTCTTGTATGATTGTTGTATGAGAGTCTTTTGACGAGATAATATTCAAGACGAACTATCTATGCAGCATTATATAGCGGAACAGTTAAAAAATACGATATTACAAAGGAAGGGAAGGTAAGTTGCGTCCTATTTTTTAAGCACATCACTGATTAACCATGCCTTGTTTAGATAAATTCAAATCACCAAATTTTGAGACCATACTTAAACGGAATAGTTATTTAACTGGACAGTTTGGGCTGCAGTACATTGATCAATATTTTCTAGCATACAAGAGTCAAGTGAGAGTCTCAGTTGTACGAATATACACAATATAAAGGATTGTACCCGGGATATTACCTTGAGGAACGCCATAAACATAAATTCTTCAATATTTCCATAATACTTGTTCGATTCAATCTGCTGGAACGAAAATAAAAAAGAAATGCATACCGGACTTCCTGCTCTAGAAGACTGGACAGATCCTCCAAAGATACTCTGATGACTCGGAAGATCAGAGGCCGGAAAAGCAAGAAACCAACAGCGTACGAGAAAGTGATTGGCTCCCGATTTCACCGAACGTGTCGAGTCAACGGTCAAAGAACATTACAATTCGGACAATTTCTTTCTTATACTTTTTTCAATTAATTTTTTTATTACGAATTAGCAATGATTAGTATAACAAAGGAAATCAGTTTTATCCGTCGACGATTTGTTCACGTCCTAATTTACTGTAGACATTTTTCGTTTTTGAAAAGAAAGAGTCAAAACAATAATTCTTGATCTTCGATACATTTCCAATAACACATAGAAGTAATTTTGAACAGAGATTTTTTTAGTACATAAAGAATCATCTTCTAAAAAAAAATCACAAAAAAATGACATCCATACCATTTTGGATTCTATAAGTCCCAATTTCAATCCTGAAATTTAGTCAAGATTTCCAAATGCATAAAGTGCAATAATAAGAAATGCAAATTAAAATAGTATTATAATAAATAATAAAGTTCATGAAGTTGAATAGTTGAAGAAAATCTAATTCAATATCTATTAGTTTAAAAAAATTCTTAAAGAGTAATATAAATTTAAAATAAAAATCGTTGTAAAATGTTAATTTATATATTGTAGATATAAAAGCGATGAGAAAAATAATCTAAGTAAACTGGAAGTAACCAATAGGAATAGTAAGATGAAAATATTCTATAGGATAGGCCGAAACGTTACGAAAATGTGAAACATTTACAGGAATAGAATAAAATTTTTTTTTCGTTATTAATACATAATTTTATATTAAAACATCGGGCTCACTATGGTTCATAACGTGTTTTAGACGTGTTAAGACATCCTAAGTCTTTTCAATTAATATTTAGTAATAACAAATTAAACTCAACAAGAAAACAAATAACGAAAAGAAATTAATATCAATACTTCTGAAAATCTTTTAGATCGTAAACACAAATTTATCTTTTAGTTTTATGTTGTCTTCAAAGAAAAAATTAAATAATCTTATAACAAAAACAAAAATTAAATTTATAGTTGCCTAAAGTTCTAAAACTTAGCATACGTTAGAGTAAGTTTAAGAGCGGAAATTATAGTTCAAGTAACATTTTTTTTTTTTTAAAGAAATTGAAATTTGTTATTATGCTTATGATTTTAACATGTTAAATGCACTGTTTTTGAAATCGAAAATTAATTGTATTGTAATGAGGAGGGGAATATAGTATCCCGAAACGTCAAAATATATAATAAATATATGTGTTGAAAATATTGTTTTTTGTTCTAAATTTTTGACCTTTATAAGGAAACTACAAATTTTAATAATTTTTTATATTATATCATCATTATATAAGTTTTATATTATATCAAAGGAAATGAGGTGCACAATAATCATTAAAGTAGTCACTATATTTTATTGAAATGTAAGCATAAAAAAAAAGCTAAAAATATATAAATTTAGACATCTTAATATTTCAATTTAAAGATAGAAAAACTGGTCAATGATGGAATCCGAGATTTTTAAAATCGCTTGTGACTCTGAATCTGATTAGAAAATCGAGAAAAAAAAATTAATTTATGTAAACGAATTCAAATAATGAGAATAAATTATTCTTTTCAAACCAAATTATTTTCCAATCCTGCGTCCTACAACACACCTTTATTTAATTTATCTATGAATAGTTTATTAAAGCAAACATGTCAAATTAATGAATACATCATTAATAAAACATTAAAATGAAGAAATTTATTTTGAAATATACGTTAAATAAATATTATTCTATCAAATTTTCTGTGTTTCTCAAATGTTTAGTGAAATATTTCAAAACAAATCATTGAAACTCTCAGCAGTAAGTACCTAGAAATTTCAACATTCGGGCTAAAAACAAATGATGAAATACAACTAACAAAAACAGTTTAACATATCTCTGTCGTAAAAGCGAGCTTAATGTCTAAGCTAGTTGACCTATTGATCACTGTGTCCAAAAAATAGATATGAGGATACAATTTTTAATGATGGACCCTCCCTCCTTTGTAGTGTGTAATAATGCTTGGTTTAAAACAAAACGTTTCCTAAGAGGTTTTAAAAAAATTTATAAAGCTTAAAAAACTCTTTTATATTTTGTAAATATTATTCTGAGAAGGTTTATAGTTATTGAAATTCACAATTTATCCAGCTGATAGAATTTAAGCCAATATGCAAAACAAGAATAGCATTTTTGTTTTATTTATCTTAACGAGGAGTTCATTTAATAACACCAAAATGTCAATTTATTGTGCATAAAAAAATAAAATAATAATTTCATTGCGTCGCTTACATCAGGAGTGGAAATGCAAAAGGGGATACATACAAATTTGAAATTTTTTCAGGAAATCCAAAAATATGTATAATTTAAATCCTATCCCGTCTATAAAGTCCTACCAGAACTCCTCTGAAACGCCTCTATCGAATCCTTGATTCAAATCATGTTATTCCTGACCACCAGATTGGATTTAGAACATCTTATTCAACAATACACAAGTGTCATAGTGTAATGGATGTCATACCTTTCACATTGGAGCGCGGCCACTGTATGGGACGTTGAACAAGCTTTTGATCAAGTCTGGCACCCAGAATTGCTCTATAAATTCCGTCAATTCCTTTCCCCTTATATTTATTATTTAGCCGTTCCTAGTTCTCTGATAGAACCTTTAAAGTAAATTATAATCTACCATCCTGGGTCTCATTTTCTATACGGTTTATACAGCTGATATCCCAACCCGCCCTAACACATTCCTAACGATGTATGCTAATGACAAGTGTACTGTCTGTAAACAATGACCCCACTACTGCAGTCACACGTAACGTCCATTGAATGGTGTCACAACTGGAGAATCAAAATAAATCCTAACAAATACCGTTAAATCATCTTTACCCTCCTCGTAAATCTATACTCTCCTGCCCTATTATAGCTTTGTTTTTCGTGTACCACTAAAGCTTGTTGAACAGATTCGCTACTTATCCATCTTGACAAGAGACTTACTCCGAATCCCCATCCTAGACTAAAACAAGGAGCTGCTCGTAGATTCCAATTAGTACAAGACCTAGTTGACAAACACTCTAAACTTCCCAACTACTACAATAATAATAATCAGCCCTATTTGGACATACGGAATTGAGCTTTGGAACTTCACTAAACCACAAAATTCCATAAATATCCAATCCTTACAACCAAACAAACAAATCCTCCTTATTACGTCACAAATAAACTCATCCATAAAGACCTCAACATTCCATTCGTTGCAGATTAGGCCCGAAATAGATACGCGTTTCATTCCAAAATCCTTACCCATCAAAACCCATTACTTCTTAATCTCTCATCCTTAACAATCCCTAATAATTCTAAGGCATCTGAAAATAAGATGGACACGGGAACTTCTAATTTACAGCAATGTTTGAAGTATAACCATTGGGTAATTCCTTCCCAAGGTTAAGACATGTGTTCTGAAACATTTATCACATTTACTTATTGTATTTTTTTAACATTTGTAAATTTCAATAAATAAAAAAATAAATGTTTTCAGGAAATTACAAATTATGCATCATTCAAGAATTTAACTCTATTATAATTCACATTCCTACAATTTAACGTAAAATTATATTGTTTTTACTAAATTATTTAGTACGCTTTGAGAGCTTAAGCATTAGTTTCAGAAGTAAGTACCTGAATTATACATTCGAAAAATTTTCAAATTTGTAATGATTCATTTTAGTATGACCAGGCCTCATTTACCGTAGGAATTAGATTTCATTCGAGAAGTTTACTAATCTTAAAAACTATAAAAATACTATCGATAAAATCCCTTATAATTATGCATACATATTAGCAATATAGTGTTGCTTTGTATATTTATCATTATTGCCCTTTCGACATAGCTGAGCCGACACCATTGTCTGGCAAGGACATCCACCCCTACCTTTGAAGGTAATGAAGTAGCCGTCAACTCGCTTTGTCTCAACTTCAAAGTTCTCAAGGGGCTTAATATATTTCATTTAATTCTTACGGAATTCAGAATTCTTTATAACCGTTTAAACTTCATTACTGATTAATTATATACAGATCACTGAAAATTATAGATTATCTATTAATACCAACAATTTTTTTTTAGATTACATTGAAATACTGAAATAAAAATTATTATTTCTCGTATATAGAAGTAAATATTATTCTAAATATAAGTCTTCAAGTTATTTATTGAATAAGTTGGTGAAAGATCTCATATTAAAATGAAGACAAAAGACGTTGGGGGAATAAAAAATGGCGGCTGTTTCAAAACGTTAAAAAAATGAATTTTTAATTCCGAGCTCTGTATCTTGAAAACTACCAACAACACTAGAAAACGTAAGAGAACAACATTCAAAGAAAATTTTTTTTTGTTTTTTTAATAATTTATTTATTGTTATTTACAACTATATACATATACATATCATTTGCTGTAAGTGATATTATGACATGATACAAACATGTGGAGAATCTACCCATTAATAGAACTCCAAAAACACTTCTAAAGAAGAAGATCTCGAGGCCATCTTCTTTTCAGACGCCTTGGAGGATTATTAGGTTGTGAAGGAGAAGCCAGGTTTAGAAACGAGTTGGTTTGGGAAGTTTATTATGGAAGGATTGGTATCTGGTTCTGGACAAATCGGCAACATTAAGGTCCTGATGGATGATTTGATTTGTGACAAAGTAAGGAGCATTAAGGATTTTACGAAGGATTTTGGACTGTAAGGATTGGATTCGAGAGGAATAAGATGGTTTAGTGGAGCCCCATACCTCAATTCCGTATATCCAGATACAAAGAAAAGTAAATTTTCTAAAACCTGAGCCCTAATAGAGCTATTTACGTTCAACAGTTCACGAGATATAGGTTTTTAAATTGCAACATTTCATTAAAAATGCTCCAAAAAATCAGTAGTTAGTGAATTTAATTTGAGAAATCAATATCTCAAAAAAAAATTCGGCATATATATGTCTATTAGCACTCAAATTAAAGCTAGTTGAATTTACTCTAAAGTAGTTTATGACGTGTATATTTTAGTTTTAGTTTCTGTGATATTTTCAAAACTTTTATCCAAACAACTAGAAATTAACATTTTGTTAATTTATTTTACAAAATATCATAAAAACTACTACTCATACTTAGATAAACATATATAGTACATTTACCTGGCTTTAATTCGAGTTCTGGTACACATCTGTACGTCATATGATTCCTGAGATAAATATTTTGATCATTCAAAAAATTTGTCCGAACAACTAGTAATCAACATTTTGTGAATTTAGTGTGTCGAATATCATGAACACTACTACAACTACGAAGATAAACGTCATAAACTACTTTATAGAGCATTAAAATAGCTTTTATGTGAGTGGTAATGGACATAGTACATTGAATACTTTTTAAGATATAGATTTCTCAAAATAATTTCACTACCTACTTTTCTTTCAGTGCATTTTTTATTAACTCAGATAGCTCTATTAGGTTTCTGGTTTTAGCACATTTACTCTTCTTTAAATGATGTTTTCTATTGTTGTAGGTAGTTTTCAAGATATAGAGCTCGGAATGAAAAATTAATTTTTTTTTTTATGTTTTGCGAGAACCACCATTATATATTCCCCCTTCCTATACTTGGCAGACTCGTCAATTTTGGCTAGTAATTATACATAGGTTTCATTAAAGTAATCAAAAATTGGAGTGAAGTAACTGCCTTTTTTTCTCTCCGGCTCTTATATTAAGTGAAGCCAACTTCGCGTTGTTGAACTGGCCAAAGCTATCTTTATTGTTTTAAAATCCCACATTAGAAATGATAAGAGCCCCACTTAAGAATATTTGAAAAAAAGTTTTGAATTAAATCAATTGGAAAGAACTGTTTTATAAATAAATAAACAATAATAATATCAATACCTATGTTTATAATAAACGGTAAAAGTGTTTAAGTGACATTCAATAAAAAAACCTTCCAGTTGAAGTAAAAGATATTTCTAAGATGGAGGAAATAAATCAAGAAATGACTCAATTCAGAAGTAGCAGGTAAATCATAAAGGAATGCGTGACAATGAAGTATTATGGATTTTATATATTTTCTCTTTATTTTTTATATTGTGTAATGCTATTGTTTAATTTAAATCAGTATATTTATTTTTCATAATATGAAACTATTTTTCTTTAGTATGTTGGGTAAGGCTTGAGAAAACTGGTATGTTTTTTCCCCTAATTTTTGATTGAACTATACCCGAAACCTATCAAAAACAAAATAAAGTAAAATATTTTAAAAAGTAAATGATATGATTTTTTAATGTTTAATTTAATTAGTCTTATGATTTGAAAAAAAATTATATAAACAAATATATTGTAATGTTTTTTTTTCAAAACTAAAAAATATAATTCATATAATTTTTAATTTATTTAAAAATTTTATTAACAGTAATAATTAGGCATATATGAAAAGATTGTGCAACTAATCGATTAATTTCGATTTGATTCAATATAATCTATATTAACTCTATATATATATATTGTATATTATAATATATTCACTAAAAAAATATCTATTATATAACAATAACATAAAATAATGGCGACTCTACGTCAGGGTAAGAAAAATATCTAAATAAAAAAAAAATAACATAACAATATATATATAATTTTTTAAATCATGTTTTAATGGGTACCGTTAGGGTATTGCAACGTTCTATCTTTATTCAATTGTGCTATGTTTCCTTATATCAATCCTCTGAATCAGCGGAGTCCATGCTCCAAAATAGTGATGGCCTTTATCCCCTCGAAGAAATGTATACGTCCGCCTCAATTGGTCAATAAAAAATGGATTATGTTCTTTGTTTATGTGCGACAGGTATAGTTGTAATTGATGTCCACCCAAATTGAACTACCAAAAACATAAATCCAAAAATTCATAACATCCAAAATAATGTATCTCAAGGTATGCGATAGCTGAGGAAGTTGGAGTGAGTGTCCCTGAGTGCTTTGTTCAGAACGTTTTGAATTCGATTCCTATCTATTTCAATCAATATTTATTTCACGGTGGCCTGAATATTTTGAGATTCAAACTCTGAGGCTCCCTAGGTCCTAAAGGGAGGACTTGAACCCAAAAAAGTACCACACTCTCCCCCTCTCCCCTTCCGCCTAAAATATTTTGATTGAACAACTTGCAACTTGCGCCCCAGCTCCAAATTTATAATAATACACATAACTATCATATCACATTGTAAATTATTCGTTACTATTGTCAACAATACAACTTTATTCCACCAATCACTTTTAGATATGTGTGATAGTATAGCTGTTCCAAATATCGCTAAGATAATTTGGCTCAGAACAGCAACTGAAAGGCAATTGCAAGCTCACTTTCCAAGCCTCAGGGAATTCCACTCTCCTTGGTACCCTACGTACTTGGGCCTAAACTTCTACTTTCTCTGCTCTCTTCTGACATCCTTTCTAGCGGAGGAAATCCTTCAAGGTTAGTAGGCGCATTATAACAAGGGTAGTTTCGTATGCAAAGTGATTCATTAAGGACAACAACCTCATATCTAAAAGACTCTGTAGTCCAGATTTCGCAATTTTAACGTATTGGATTATGTTAACGTAGTCAGTTAAAATTCAAAACCAATTTTGCAGAACAATTAACTGAAATCTCAGTGTTTAATTTTTTTATTTTTTTTTAAAGGTTTTTAAAGGTATTAATGTTCTCAAATACCTGTTTGTTCTTTCAAAGCTAACAGAACAGGCATATAACGAGCAGGGGGGACTTTTGAATCTAAGAATGAATCAATTTGATCATGAATGATTTGTGGAAAACTATTAAAGTTTAAAAAAAACAACGGTTTTTGATATTTTTAATAATTTTAAACCTTATTTTACATACTTTTTTAAACACATTTTTCTTATAAGAACTTATCATTCTATATATCCCTTTCCACTTGGTACTATTTTTTTTTAATCAAAACGAGATTTCTTATAAATTAGAAAAAAAAAACAATTCATAGATAAACATTACAACACAGATAGTACTCGATTACTTTTCAGGAAACTTAAATTTAACAAACAATGCTTCAATCTATACTGTAATCCTGAGCTTCTTTACTCACGGGAGTGACATAACCCTATCCTCCTTCTAATTCAAAAAGAAGACACAAAGGCCACTCCCATGAAAGGAAGATTTATGTTGAGGTTACTAAGAATACCATTGTAATCTAAGCTGATACAGAAGGTAGCCAGCCATATATCGGCTCGTACTCTTCCATACTCCACTACCACGCCCCTGGAAGGCACATAAGACCTACCTTTTTAACTTCACTTTTCTGCCAATTTACCCCCTCCACTAAACTTTTTCCTCCAAGCCTTTACTTTTCTGTGATTTCTATGTTTAGTAAAGATTTGTTTCAACTTACAGCACTAAGTTCCAATAACCATCTCTCACCCACTTCTGTGTTTAATATTTCAAATATCTTTATTGTTCCTAGGATTTCATTTGAGATATATGAAGTATATTGCTAAAAACATTATTGGATAATTACCGTTGGCCTGGTAACATTACTTCCTTACAAACTACTGAACTCCTGACCCCTCATGGGGATGTAATTCTGCATATGTAATTTTAATCAGTTATTTTTCAATTTGCTTTTTATATTTATAACTTTCATTATAATATATTTATTTATTTGTGTATATATATATTGTTTGTATATTTAAAAATTTTACTATTTATACTGTTGAGAGGAATTTTATTTCATGATTGATGGAGGTAAAAAAAATGAATGTGTTTAAAGCCAAAAAATAATTACGTATTACTTACATGTTATTTAAATTTTTTATATTATGACTACCTATATATGTAATTTTCGAAATCAATTGTTTCACTAGTTGTAAATATATTGTATATGAGGCAACCGAATGCAGTTGGGCAGTTTTGAATAAAGGATTTTTCTAGACAATGTAACACATAAACAAGGAGAAAATAAAAAAATATGTTAAAATGACTTCATAGCTTGTATTATTATGTCCATTAAATCATTGGAAATATAGTAGGGTAAGGACGATTTCTAAATATTTTCAGTGTTTTCAATATTACATGAAAGCTTCATTTAAAAAATAAAGATTTAGGAGAAAACGAACGACAATACCTTTCTCGAAAGGGCTATCCTTTGGCAACTTTCATTAAGTCGGTCCTGATTGAAGGAACCAATTCATGTTCGGTATTGAAGGGACATTATATTGTACCTCCCTAGGAATAGGGTTCTCACAAAATGCTAGGGAGTCTTATGGTTCGGGAGAAAGTCGAGTCGGCCACAGGATGCACAAAGGATAGTCTGGTGCACCATTCTTCACCAGGACAACGGAAAGTGTTCCTAATTCATCAACCTTCCGAGGCGGCGGTACGCTCTATTATAGGTTATTGTCTTCTTGAAAGGTAAAACACCGTGAAAGTTCCGTTATATTTATTTTATAGCAATTCATAAATATAAGATCCCTTCCCTTAGAGAAAACAAGAAGCTGTGATCAAAGAACCTGGAGGCAAAAATACCACACGATTAATGATGGTTTAAAGTGGAAGGGGCAGTATTCTGCAGAAGAGCTCAGAGGAAAAATAAGTTATTTAATTCTAATTTTTTATTAATTTAATTAAAAATATATACAGTTTAGAGTTAAAATTTATGACTATGCCAACCATAGTAAGAGGATGATAAAAAATAGCAGTTCTGACAGTTCAAAATTTAGAAAATGTATACTACCTAATAAATAGGTTGATGAAATAGTCAGCTCTGTGAAAAATTTAGGTTTTTTGAGTATTTATTTCTGTGAGCTGATATCAAATAAGATATTTTTTTAATGATTTAAAAATGAATTTTGCACGCTAAATTTTATTTTTAGATTTTTAGTACGATAAAAAATTCTAACAATTAAATGCCATCTTTGTGAAAACTAATACCAACTATCACCTAGTTTTTTCTTTGCGCTTTGCTTTAATATTGGCACATCTAACAAAATAAAACAGTTATTTCTATTTGACGTATTCTATAAATGATACCTTCGATTTTGGTTAGTTTTTTACAACCCTGCTTTGGGACAGTCTATTGAGTGACAGTAGAGAAAGTAACCCCTGTCTACGCGTACACTTCATAATAATGGTGATTTTTTAAATTTATTTACTTAACGCTTTGACGTTAATAAAATTAACTCTAGGATAACATGAAGTTTAATAAAATAATAATTAATAATTATAATATAATTTATTACCAGTGCGCCGCATCATTCAATTAGAGGGATGCGCTGGGATCTTTTGAGCTCTGCTCTACCCCTCACACGTGGGGGATAGAGTGAGCTCAGGGATCCTCAGGTCGATTGTGTAAATATTGTATATTAGAGTGTAAATGTGACTATAGATTATATTATTTTATCATTATATTATTTTTTTTTCTTTCATACACATAGTTTGATTATGTTCATTTTGTTTATTCTTCTGTTTGTATATATTTTAAGAGAGTTTTTTTTTTTCATTCATTTATTTATTTTATTTTATTTTAGAATATATGAGATCATTCATGACTATTACCTATTGCCCACAACTGTGTGGCAGATTGTAATATCTATCAATAAATAAAAAGTATTTTAAAAAAAATATATAATTTATTAATCTTTTCAGTTTCATTTCAAGGTAAGTTCTTTTTATGCCACAGAATCATAGTCAAAATTAAAGGGGAAGAAATAATTTTTTAAAAATACAGTTATATATTTTCAATATTGCCTCCGAATTCAATTACACGATTAAAAGAATTAACATTACTAAAATAAGTAAATTAATTTTATATTATTTATAATATTTAAAAGTTACAATTGAAATTTGCGGTTTATCCTCGCTCGTTTCCACTAAAAAGCATAGCTAAAGGGAATGAAGTAGGACATCGCTCTACTAATCGATACAGCAATAAATCCGATAGGCGAAGCCGATTAAAACGGGAATTATCAGTTTTTATGGTCGGCTATTTCACCTGCGTGTAACCGACAAACAATATTGGGTTTTTCAATTGCTGGTCCAAAATATTCTGAAAACGATGGGTCTGTTATAGTTTTTATTTTATTTATTAATTTTTTTTTCAGAATCTTCTTTATCATTTTAAAATTCGTTCTCTCTTGTGTGGAACAAAAAATACCTGATAAAACAGATCGGTCATATTTCTCGTAAATTTCCTAACTAACGATTCCACTCGAACAAGCAAAAAATTGTTTTTTCTGCTTTCGAGATTAAAATTTTAAAGAATAAATATTTTCTAGCTTAATCTTTATCCTCGTACACGAGTCAATCCATATGAAGTGATCCAAAACTGGATACTTGACCGTTTTTATTTTTTTTTAAATTTTATATACGTGAATTCCTCCTGGCCTCTAGAAATAAAAACAGGAACTTTTTATTCGTTGATAAATGAGAGCCTTTGTTCGTAATTCAAACATGGCTTAGCAAATTAAACAAACACTATATTAAAAAGATCTATTGATAAAAAAAAAAACAGGTCCTAAGAAATGGAATAAAAAGTATTTATTTTAAAAATTCTTTATTTTAAATATATACAAATGACAAAGTCATATATATACATACACATATATATTTTAGTCGCTATTCAAAAATAAATGCACTGATATAAATATTTACAAAATATTTTACTCCTAAATGATCTAATTGAGGGTGACGGTAGCAGCGTGGTAACGCGCCTGTCGGCCAACCCATAGATTGCGAGTTCGAGTCCCCGGCCCTATTCGAGATTTTTTCAAGCTTATAACTGTACAATACTCATTCACAACCTCCCCCCGGGCATTTGTGAGGCCCGTCAGCCAATGGGTGGCACTCTCAAAAATAGGCGTGAGAGTGACGTACCCACCCTATGAAAACCATGCCAAGAAACGCGTGATGTATTTCTTAAGTACATCGCGCGAGGCCTTGAATCCCTATCGTCTGTCGCGCCAATAAACAAGTAACAAATGATCTAATATCATGAAATCCTTCAAGAAGTTCTATCTTGGTATAACTAGATAATTTTTTGCAGTCTGACTACCCGAATATAAAACAATAAAGTGCAATGATTCAGGAACTTTACGCAATTCTTGTATGAAATGAAATGCATGTTTCAATTTACACCGTCATAATTTGAAATAATATACTTGAACCACTGATTCAAAACAATGGCGTCATGTTTCGAAACATTGTTGTCTGGGTTAATTGGAGCCGAGTCGGTTTGGAGATAAGACGAATTGTTTTATAATAATGTATTGATTGTTTTAAAAAGATATATATTTTTTAAACGCTTGAGGATATGAAAAAGAATGGATTGATATATTCTAGCTAACCAATATTCAAATAATGAGAGTTCTATTATTTCCTTTTATTATTACTTTTAATTCTCCAAATGTTTGTATCATGCCATTGTATAACTAACATCAAATTTACTTGTTGTATATATTTTTAATAAAGTTGTAAATATCATAAATAAATTTTTAAAAATGTATTTTTGTCTAAACTGATAGTCAGTTTATATTATACTTATTAATCAGTCATTTTTAATATTTTAGATTTAATCGTAATAAAAAATCTATAATCTATTTTGTATAATAATTTTGTAAAAATTAGCCAAAAGGATATACATTAAAATTTATCTGCAAAGAAGCTCGAAGAATAGTTAATGATATATTGTTTTTATTACTACATCTTTATCATTAATTAAATTAGAATTTTCATGTTTTAACTTAATAGTTCAATTAAGTATACATCATATTTAATTTATTTTAATATCCGAACTACGTTAACCACTTGGTTCTACAAAAATAAAAAGTTATGCGCAATCAAAAGTTATAAAATTACACAGTGAATTCCCAATAAATAACTTAAAATTCATTGTAAGTTATTTATAAATAATTAACTCTTTATAAGCCATTGTATAACTAACATCAAATTTACTTGTTGTATATATTTTTAATAAAGTTGTAAATATCAATAAATAAATTTTTAAAAATGTATTTTTGTTGCCGATGTCTAGTCAGTTTATATTATACTTATTAATCAGTCATTTTTAATATTTTAGATTTAATCGTAATAAAAAATCTATAATCTTTTTTGTATAATACTTTTTGTAAAAAATAGCCAAAAGGATATACATTAAAATTTATCTGCATAGAAGCTCGAAGAATAGTTAATGATACACTGTTTTTATTATTATATCTTTATCATTAATTAAATTAGAATTTTCATGTTTTAACTTAATAGTTCAATTAAGTTCAATTAACCATCATATATAATTTATTTTAATATCCGAACTACGTTAACCACTTGGTTCTACAAAAATAAAACGTTATGTGATGTAACGTTATAAACAAAAGTTATCAAATTATACAGTGAATTCCCAATAAATTACTTAAAATTCATTGTGTTATTTATAAATAATTAACTCTTTACAGAGCTATATATCAATTCATAAATTTAAAATTTGGAAATTTGTTTATTAATATTTAAAAATTATTATTTTTTCGGATATTAAAGAAGTCATAAAAGGATAATTTTTACAGAAAAACAAAAAATAATACAAATAATTATTTAAATTTTATTAAAAATACTTTATAAATTATCAACATATAAATTAAAGATTATTATAATTACATTAATTAAGCATGGGCTTAACTACAACTATAGAAAATATAATTGTGCTATAAGGCTTTTAAACGGCCTAACTCCTCAGAAAAAAAAATGGATACACAATTACGAATCCCAGTAATATTCTAACAACGAAGTTCAAATATTTGAAATTAAAAAATTCAAAACTGGAAAGAATGTTTACATTGCAAATTCTTATCATGTTCAAGGAATAAGCGAGTAACAGATAAATGGCATCAGCCAACTTGCGTAGGTTGGAGGTCTTCTAGATTGGAGGTTGTTTACTGATAAACAAACACATTTTTCCAATCAACACTTCAGACTTATTTATACTTGTATAATAAATAAAAACTGAAAATATATTTTTAGTTTCTCAATAATAAAAAAATCACTTATTATTATTGTCCTTAAATGATGACGTTAAATGGTACTTTATGGATTGTATTGGTTATTTATTATTTAAAAATTTAAAAAAAAAGTAAAAAAAAGAATATAACATTATAATATTCCAAGATCGGAATAGATTTCTAATGTGAATATTTTAAATAATATATAGACAATTATCATGATTCCAATATATTAGTTTTTTTATAGTAAAATATAACTGATGATTTTTAAAATAGAGTTTACTAAACAAATTCTGTTATGAAGACTCAGTTTTTACACAGCGTAGACAATTTAGCAAGTCCTCCTATCTACCTAATAAAATTAGGAGAGACTTCTGACTGAAAACTAAGTCGTGTTAAAATCATCCTCGATCATGGAATTAGGAAAGGTTATTGAATTTCGGCTCACAAATGGGTTCACATGCCAGAAAATTATGGACTATATTTGAAGGCTTTGTAAGATATTAAACTAGCGGTGATGAGTAAAATGTTTTTTTTATGTTAAACAGAAAAATGTCTAACATGACCAGCAGCAGATGAAAATGAATTATATCGAGGTATCAAAGCAATACAATTTTTACGAGTTTAAATCATTCATCCGTTACTTAGAACTACATCTCGACAAACGACTGACATGGAATCCTCATACAAGACTAAAAAGACAAGAAAATGCTCGTAGATTCCGACTATTGCAACATTTACTAGACAAACGGTCTAAATTGCCAATCCATTACAAAAGACTGATCTACATGACTATTATAAGGCCTATCTGGACATACGGAGTTGAGCTTTGGGGCTCCACTAAACCATCAAATTCCTCCAGAATCCAATCCTTACAGTCCAAAATCCTTCGTAAAATCCTTAATGCTCCTTACTTTGTCACAAATCAAGTCACCCATCAGGACCTCAATATTCCATATGTTGCCGATTTGGCCAGAACCAGATACCGTTCCTTCCTTAATAAACTTCTCAACCACCCAAATCCACTTGTTTCTAACCTGGCTTCTCCTTCATTACCTAATAATCCTCCTAGGCGTCTGAAAAGAAGATGGCCTCGAGATCTTCTCCTCTAGAAATGTTATTGGAGTTCTATCAGTGGGTAGATTCTCCAGATGTTTTTATCATGTCACTATGTCACCTACAGCAAATTTACTTGTTGTATATATGTGTATACAGTTGTAAATATCAATAAATAAATTATTAAAAAAAAAAAAAAAATCATTCACAGCAATACAGCTCCACCAAGTGCACGAACCGCTGATGCACTGCTGCATGCAGAAGTGAACACAAGGTGGAGTGGTATGTCTTATTTCTCTTGGGAACATCCTTCGCCTTCGACCGTGTCTACGGGGCCCCTCGTGATCCAGCACATTTAGAAATATCAACCCCCTCAACCATATATACGCCTTGATTAAGAGCTATCTAAAAGTCAGGTGTGCTAAAATTCAAGACAACTTTTATAAAACGGCTTCTATTGAGAGGGAATGCTCTCAAAGATCAATACTTAGTCCTATGTCCCATGGAAACTGATTTTTGACGAGTTACAACCAGAAGAGGAAGAATGGTTCTCAGCAATTGTTTATGTTGATGACTTGACTGCTGTGCTGTTCTCAATTCAGAGTTGATCAAAGCAGAGCCGGCTGAAAACAGCAAGCACAACGTTGCACCAACCTGGTAAGAAAATTACTTCTTAAAAAAAGGACCCAGGTCATTTTCCTAAGAGGAACAATGGATATAATCAATGCTGTTAATACGATTCAGAGAATAAGAATAAAGAATTCTGTTACCATTGGAAGAGCTCTAAACCTGACGCCTCACTTGGATTTCCCAGAGAATAGTGCAGTCCAACCTAAGTCGTATAAGAATCAACCACCATATATAAAGGTGTGGTCGTGAGTATTCTGAGGTATGTGTCTGGAATGACCTCTCGCAGAGACAGGAAAATAGGTAAGTGACAATTAGTGGATGTGTATTACCGGAGTGTATTGCATGAGGTTGTGCAAGTCTTAATTGAGTTCAAGCGAGAGAGTTTAGAAGGTCCATCGGCAATTCTTTTTTAAGAAGACCCTAGCAAATAGAAATACTATTGTCCGGTAGGACACAACTGAAGAGTGTTGCGTTGGATGACAAGACCTGAAAGATCCTACACACTGAGGAAATATCCACCGTTCATTTACGAACAGAGTAGCGAAGTGGGTCCTCCCACATTATTGGTTCTCGCAAATCTTCACAGAGCATTTCAACCAAGATTCATGGCCATGGTATGGGTATCTACTCCATAAGCTCTGAAATGGAAACCAGACTTTAAGTCCTAAATAGAGGATTTCCCTCAGCTAATAACCGAACACTACTCGTGCTGTAATAAATTTGTGTGTAGGACCCAAATCACTGTCGTTCCATATCAATTTAGCCGAAGAAGAACCGCTCATGTAAGGCCCCAGAACAGAGTAGGATAGAAGGAAACAAAATTGAGAACTTTGTAAACTTAGTCACAAAAATATAAATTGTTTCTTAGATTTTTTTTGATTGATAGATAGATTTATTTATTGATAGATATTACAATCTGCCACACAGTTGTGGGCAATAGGTAATATTGATAAATGATCTCATACATACTAAAATAAAAAAGAAAAAAAAAAAATAATAATAAAAAAAAATAATAATAATAAAAAAAATAATAAAAAAAAAATAAAATAAAAAAATAAATAAAAAAAACTCTCTTAAAATATATACAAACAAAAGAATAGACAAGATGTGTTTCTTAGAAGCAGTGAAATATGCAAAATATAATAACATCACATTGCGAAAACCTGTATTCCCTAAAAGGCAAGGAAGTTGTAAATAAATAAGATATCATCAGCGGCCATAATTAAAAAGATTATATTAGATATATAAAGTATCTTATTTATTGTTGAACTGTTTTTACAGTTAAACCAATCCAGACAAATTAAATCAGTGTTGTAAGCAGTCGTCTCATTCAAAATATGTCGAGCCACGAATTATTTATTTATTGAACATCTTAATATAATGTATGACATTTCTATAAATCTACCCAGATTTCGAGAAGAATAATGATTTCTATATTGACAAGAAGTTGTTCCATAAAGAAGTTGATGACCCAGATCGACTCCGAGAAGACTTACCGGTTCTAGCGAATTAGTGGTCTGACATCTTGAGGCCAATTTCAGTAGGCGTGGCTTTGCTCTGAGTCACACATCTTTGACCTAGGTCGTTCAACTGTCATCTAGGTATATAATTTCTACCCAAATTTCATTCTTAGATCGTCGCAAAAGATAATAGCTTTTATATTATTTTAAAAAAAAAATACTGAGAGCAGCATTTTCTAGAAAAATGAAGGACAACAGGTTACTAAGGCGAATGTCTTTCCTTCCCATAAAATATTCTTCATAGATTACACAATACTTTAATTCGGAAGCCGTAGTGCAACAAATTGACTTTTTTTCATTGGTGGGACAGATGATTTATCTTTCGAGTTTCTAATGCTATATGTGCATTAATTATGTAATCATTGAAATCATAGATTAAACGTCAAATGTTACAAATAATAACTAATAAAGTTATATATAAATAATAAAGTCAAAAGTAATTTGTTGGAAAAAGGCAGGTTTTTAAAAAAAATGTGGTTGAGCGAAAAACAACACACCTATTCTCATCCAAATTTTCATACTTGTAACTCAATTTAGATGCATAAAAACTTTAAAACGCGAAAAACCTATCAGACATAACGAATTGTTCACTTTTTTCGTTTCTCCGGATCTCCTAAAAACAGAAAAATAGAACGAGTTGAAGACAAGTTACATATGTTTTCTTCTGTGCTATTTCCTTTTATCTAGAGGGTAGCTCCAATCTAACATAGTTTTGAGGAGTAATAGTTGGATATAATGGATGGGTTTTAGCATAACTTTTAAGTCGCGCTTTAAGTCCTGAGTTTGTTTTGTTTTTTGAAAAAAAATATTTTATTTATTTAAATTGATTTTTATTTTATTTTAGAGTGGGTCGTCCAGATTCATTTATCGCGGTCACTGAGAAATAGATATTGACTCAGGTGGGAATCCAACCCACAACATTCTAAACCTGGCACTGTGGAACCCTCGCCCCTTCGTACTAAGCCCATCCTGTGTGAATTGTCGACTGAAATTCACAGCCTGTTTTATGGTATTGCCAGTTCTATCTGAAAAAGAGCCCTAAACATGGAACCTCAGCTTATTTGAGCGAAAGGGGGGAGCTGAACGCGCTCAAAAATATATATACATATATAGAGGAAAGAAACTTTTAAAAAATTAATAAATAAAAAGTGGAAACGGGGAAGAACACACTCTGGATACGAAATCAAGACTGCCTTTATTGTCGATCCACCTTATATTGATATCCATAAAACTATCAGCTGATATGCCACCTGTCAGCTGATATAGAACTCCATCAGCTAATATCACATTTTATCAGACTGTAATTTATATCTATATACTTGTATATGCCGAACACCCGTGTATAAACCCCTCTCGGCTGATAATGTTATGGTCCCGACCAAGGTACATATTTAATGCATAATAAACCCCTGTTACGGAACCTATTCATTCTGGAATCTAACACCAACTTTCACTCCTTTACAACGAATAAAAGTCATTATATATGAATGGATAAACTCACGATTCTAGAATTAAATTTTTTGGGTCATTTATTTTGGGAAAAAGTTACATAAATAAACAGAAAATTATATTTATAATACGATGGTTGAGAAGAGCTGTTCCTTAAATAATATTTTTATTTATTTATCTAGTTTATTAAAAAAAGGCTAAAAATGGCATAGTTTTTTTTTATTACTTAAGTGGTCTTGAAGCACAAGTGATGACATTTAAGTGATTCCAATATTGCATTGTTTTTAGTTCTTTTTATATTAAACATTAATACATAAACCCTATTTTTTTCAATTGGTGTACGTTATACAGAACTTTCTCTGCATAAATACATCATACATCCACGAAATCTACTGAGCTCCTACCAAATATATCCATGAACCCTCCAATGTTTATTTTAGGCGAAAATATAACAAAAACGCCTACTTTACGAGAAAAAAACCGTGCCCGTGTAGGCGACATATTTCCGTGACAACGTATACTCTATGCTAATATTACATAAATATAAATTAAAATCAATCCAATGTTATATATTTGAAATAATAAACCAGCTCACATATTGAATTCAGATATTTATTTTTGCTTGGTTATACAAAATATTTATACAGTTATACTTAATTCTAAGACTTTATTTCCAATATTCTATTCATAATCGGACGATGGTAGGAGAAATATGAAATGAGTGGCATCAATTCTGCTGTGATATGCCTGGAGAATGTCAAGTCGATCACTGTTCCTCCTAGCGTCGTTCCACTATTTGTATTTGTCAAGCAATCTAAATTGAACTTTCGCTTCATAAATTGGGTGAATGCTTTGTTTGACTGTAGATTGCATCTATAATCCTCTTACCCCCACTACTACACTACTAATTACCTCCCCCACAATCTACTTCCGTTACGGGACACTTTTTCTAACATGGCATCCCGCAAAATGATTTATAAGACGTTGTCACGTCAAAAACATAAATTTGTAGGTTTATAATAGTAGTGTGGTGGCATGATTAACGTCTTGAGTGGCAATAGTTGACGTTTGCAAAGAGAGTATTTGAAATGGGTTTGCCACTGTCGAAATTATTATTAACATTTCTATATCTTTAGTATATTTCTTTTAAATATATTTTTAATTATAATTCATTTAAAGTTACATTATTTTACATTTGTTTTAGTGGCAAACCCATTTGAAACCTCTCGCCATATGATCAATTACAATGAATTAATTAAAAATCTACTTCCGTTACGGGACACTTTTTCTAACATGGCATCCCGCAAAATGATTTATAAGACGTTGTCACGTCAAAAAAATTTAATCTCCTTCGTAAAATTGAGTATTTCTCCGTCTAATGCTAGGCCGAAGAAATTTTCTAGATAAAATTGAAAAAGTATGTAGTTAATAACATCCATATTTTAGTTTGCAAAATTATTATTTAATTTAAATAAATTCTTTGTTCTGACATCTGTAAATAATATGCCTGATCATTGACAACCTTGAACCAGTTGGGATGAGGATATCTTGTAATATGATCGTCCTTAGAGATAGCAATTGAGTAGTAATACTCGACCACTGTATTCTTATAGAGGATAGATTGAGGCTATTAGATCCAATTCCTCATCTGGCAAATCGAAACGTGTCCAATGTATAAACAAAGAGTAATTTCAGTTATATTCTTTAATACCTTGTTATTTTATTAATAATATTTCAAAAAAGAGACAGAGATTAGATTGTTTTTTTGTTGACTCATGTCTACCATGGGAGACCTACACAGCCTCACAGTGGGGATGGGAAAATAAATATATATCTTTAATTAATTCATTGGCTGGATTAAGGAGGCGAGGAAGCAAAATTAAAAAAAAAATTAAAGGAGTCTATATTTAATTATAATTGTCTTAGTTTAATTTAAATTAATACTATTGATAATTTTTCTTTTCTTATTTAGAGGATGAAATCATTCTCAAATATGAGGATAGAGAAATAAGGAAAGCAGGAGATGTTCTCAGAAGAAGTAGAGTATGTAAAGGGGAGGGTGGAGGGCATCTTGAGAAGTTGCTGTAAATAAAATTTGTAATTATCGTTAATGAAACAAAAGGAAATTATTTAGATAAAAACCAAAACAATTTATAATTAAATATGATTCTCTTTCGGATGCTTTTTTTTTTATTTTTGCTTCCTCACATCCTTGATTTGCCAGTGAAGGCTGGCTTGTTTTGCACCATATTAAAGCTTATTGCTCAATGAACGACTGTATCATATTTTCAATATTAAAGGAAATAGTTGTAGCTGCAGAATAAATTTGGTTTTTAATTTTTAAGGATAGCTATGATTTATTTTTTTTAATGCAATAATTTGTCGAACATACTTCATAAATTTATTTAGTTTTTTATTATTCGAAAGCAACTCTGAAATTTCTCATCTTTAATTTGGTACCTCTTGCATTTGTTTAAGGGATTTATTTCAGTTTTTCTTATAATAAAAAACACGGATAACAGCTTAAAACAGAAAATTTTATTTTTATCCCATTCCGTTGAGAATCAGACTATGTGTCATATGAACTTTTTTCTTCCTCTTTAGGTATAGTATCTACCACCACTCAATGGATAGGACAAAGTCCTTGAAATTCTCTAATACAGGCCTACAACTAAAAATTTGATTTGGTGATTTGGCTAGGTGATCTTCATGTTTATTGATTTAATGAAACTCCTTTTCACGTACAGACGTCCTTTTTTATAATGCACAGATTCGTGTATAAAATAGGATATAAAGAAAATACTCCAAGGCCAATAGATATGGTAATGACAGTATTGCAGAAGGTCATAATATCGCTATCTGCCAAATGAATCATTAGATCCTGATTGGAACTGCTTCCGGCAATTCTCCCGGTCCGAACAGGTCCATTAGGAAACCGGGTTTACTCAGGTAGTAAAGACAATGAACAAGTAAACCGGGTTTAAACTCAGGAGTTTTAAATTACACGACCTCGCGCAACAGATTTTTCTTCTCAACATAACACAGGAATTCGATGCTTACGTAATAGGACATAGAAGGTCACTGTAATCGTTTTATTCGGTAGACGCATCTTTAAAATCAAAAAAGTTAAATTAATAATAACACAGGTCTATAAAAAGGATTTTTTTGAACTATGATTTAATAATTTTTGCTAATTTTTACTTTTATATATTATGAAAAGAAAATTGATTTCGTTTACTTCCTACTTTTCAGATTTTTCGCATATTCGTGATTCTACTTTTGTAGCATCAAGAAAATCTTCCACAATCCTTAGGATAATAAACCTTAAATGTATATGATTTCAGAAGGACGTAAAAATTTACCAAACAATAGTCAGACAAATCTTTTTTTTTTTTACTTATTATTTTATTGAAGAGAATTAATATAATCCGCCACAAATTAAGGGCATTCATTATTTGTTATTATCAGTATTGAAGTAATCATTCATACAATATGTACAGAAGGAAGAAAAAAAAACAGAAAAAAGTATATAAATAAAATATAATACTATCTTGATTTATATAAATAAAAATATAAATGTATATCAAAAGTATAATAAATTTGAATAAAATAAAATGCTTTATGCGATCGAACAAATCCAGATCAATTTGAATCTGAAATATGGCATGTTCAATGTACTTTTTGACTATTACTAAAAACTTAAAATATCGTTTGTATAAAATATCTTTATAAATTATTAACTATAAATACATCAGATATCAAAGTGTAACATGTGCCGAAATAAATATCTATCCTTCATCTCACTAACGAAAATAGTTAAATAAAATCTTCAACACAGTGCACTGAAATAGCAATAGTCACTTTGTGAACTGTCAGTGAGAAAGCATGTGATGAAACATGGAGAAAGAAAAACAAAATTTACAATCCACAAACTTCTCTAGAGATAAAAAATTATATTAAAAAAGTTTTAAAATTTGTTTCCAAATTAATTTGAAAAAATAATATAATTATAAATTTTGCCCGAAATAGGAATAAAGCAACGCATTAGTTTATATAGTTTTTAAAAATGGTGTTTTTTAAAAAATTAATTTTATATATAATATTTATTAATGTATTGTAGATTAAAAGCCGCAAGAATGAAAATTAATACATTCATATCTTTATAATTTAAATTATGTTAAGATTTTTTAAAAATTATATTAGACTGGTAAAATAATTTTAATTTTATCACATACTACATGCCACCTAAAGATTAAGTTTTGCATTAAATTTTAATTTTCATGTTGCCTGAAAAGAAGATGGCCTCGGGGCCATTATATTCTAAAAATGTTTTTAGAGTGCTACCAATGGGTAGTTTTTCTAAATGCATGTATCATACTATTTTGATCTTATTTCAAATTTACATGCAGTATTTTATGTATCGGGTCGTAGATGTAAACAAATAAATTTTTTTTTTACCTGCTACATAAGTTAAATTAATTTTTTATGTTTTTCTTGATTTAGATTGTTGATTATTATTTAATATTATTGAATACTTGATTTATTTCTCATTTTTTATAATATAGTGAAGAAAAATGAAAAGCTGAGGATAGGACATAAGACGGGAGACAGGTTGACATCTTGTGGAGGGGTCGTTGTCCACTGACCCTCCGTAGTGGAACTGGCTCCCGCTTGGTCTTGTATACTACGAGTATATCTTCTATGACCATCTCGCTCTTTATATTGGTTTAAAGGTACATCATGTTTATTATATCATCAGAACGTGCTATTTATGTTATTAATATTATAAATTAAATATTAATAATATTGTCCATTATAATTAATTTATGATTATTGTTTAACGGCTGTTTCATACTTCAATATTAAAGGAGATAGTTGTACCTTCGGAATAAATTCGGTTTTTAATTTTTGAAAATAGCTATGATTTTTTTTTTTTAATAAAATAGTTTGTCGAACTTATCTAATAAATTTATTTAGTGGTTTATTATTCGAAGGCAATTCAGTAATTTTCAAGTTATTTTTTCTGTTTTTGAAATTAATGAGCCTTCTTTATTTTATTAATTTTATATTAATTATATTAATAAAAATAGCATTGACGACGTTTCGGGCCCCCCTTCCATCTTAAAAACAGTATCTATAACATAGTATTTATAAATAGTATTTTTACTATTTACTGGCACACGGTAAATAAAAGTACATAGAATCACTATTAATCTTCCTATTAATTAAAAATTTTAAATAGTTACAATTTATTTGGTTGCATTAAAGTTTCGAAATATAGCCCATTTTTTTCCTTTATTTTTGATTTTTGATTTTTTTTTTATACATTAAATACCTTCCTTTGTTTTACCTGGTCATTCTAGTTCAATTTTCACTAGAAATTTTGTCATTTAATTTATAAAAAAATGTATAACATAGTAATAAGTTAACCATTGCTCAGTTTACCTTGTACTCACAAAATAAAATTTGGCTATATTTCTAAATTTTAATGTAGCAAGAACTTAGAACTATTTTTAAAATAGGAAAATTAATAGTTGATTCTATGTACTTTTATTGACCGTGTGGCAGTAAATAATGGCAGGAAATAGTAAAAATACTGATTATCGGTAATCTACGTTTCGGCCCACAATGTAAGTCTATATCAGGGCTAAACGAGAACAAGATAAAGCAATTAGAATATAAATAATAGTGTGTAAAATTTTATATAAAAAAAGAAAGACACAGAAAGTTAAGAAAATATAAATATAAACCTAATCTATGATAAGAACAGCAATGAGTCCTTGAATTGCAAATGTAAAACTAGAGATGAATAGTGAAACAATATTTAAACGAAGTAGTAACAAATATGGTAAACATTAAACGAAAAAGTCGTGAAATAAATGTGCCATAAGAATAGTACAATAACAGGTAAGAGGAGTAGTTAAACGGACAAGTAAAGGAATTAAATTAAATAATAGAGGAAAATAATAATGGTATTTTTCTGGGGTCTGGAGATTTCTAAATGAAGGAGGAGATGGGAAGAATGGTTACAACTGATCGAGATACTCACCATAGACCCAACGGACTTAAACAAATAAAATAAATTCATAAGTTATGATATACAATATAGGAAGTAAAGTAATTAAATTAGAGTAAAAATCATGAAACATGAGAAAAGTAACGATACAACAATGATAGTTTTCTCACTAAAACCACTCATAATAAATATTTTTAAAACTAGATTTACTATGAAAATCCTTCATTGAGAAATCTGTCTAATCATAAGGAATTTCTGAGTTGAGGGCGCTGAAGAAGAAATGGAAGGAGGCAGAATGTCGACTTTACAAAGAAACTTCATTCGCTACAACTAAGACCAATCATTTTTTTTTTTTAGATTTTGAAACACTCCACAAAAAAGAGGGGGCTGCCTATCGAGTCTTGGACAACCTGTTGAAAAAAATTAGTGAGGTGCGTGCATTACACCAATTTCTCTTATCACCCATCAAAGCGAAACTTTCCTACAAAATGTTTCTGTTATTTTGAAACTAAAAGAAAAAGTTCGTATTTAAAGATTTCTTGGATGCGAAAAAGATATATTAACTTCATTCTTTGCTAGCACACATGGTTAGGATTGGAAGAGATCAGGCATACTCGGTTGTTTACAATGATCAAGTCTCTAAACTCCTGTCTCTATTTCTTCTTATTTATGTTTTAGTTGATAATCACATTTTTTATAATTTCATATTTATCCGTGTTTCCTTAATGCCCCTTATGTAAACGATCTAGCCCGAACCATATATCAATCCTCCCATTATAAACTCCCTAATCACTCAAATTCACTAGTTTCTAACCTTGCTTCCTCTTTCATTCCTGACAGTCCTCCGAAGCGTCTGAAAATAAGATGGCCTCGAGACCTTATAGTGTCAATTTCTTTTTAGAGTGCTATCAATGGTTAGTGTCTCTACATGTCTGTATCATACAAGCATGATCTTACTTCAAATTTACTTACTAATAACTATTAATCTCTCATTAGAAACGGTTAATTATTTCAAATAAACGAAATTAAAGGTACTTTAGAGATTGATTTTTTTAAATCAATTTTAACATTTGATTATACATTGATATACCGAGTTTTATCTTAATCATTAGATCCGTTTTGGAAATCGAAAAAATGTGTAAAATCGATTATTTAAATTAGCACGTACGCCTGCTCAATGTTAACGAAAAAGTTGTATTTGTATTGAAGATTTTTTAGCAAAAAAAAAAATTATCCGATCCCCTTGAAAACATTTCACTTAAAATAAACTTATTTTATGTTTCATCCACACCAAGTACTTAGAGAATTATAAACTCATTTAACGTGGATAAGAAGTAAAATCATATATCTGTGTTTCATGGGAAAAGGTTTTCATGTGCAAACACAATTTTGTAAGATACCTGGGAATTCATCTAGATTGTCGCCTTACCTGGAATCACCATATCAACATAAACTAACTCAAACCTAGCAATGCTCTAACCTACCTAAATAGAAATTACAAATTAAAACCAGAAACAACTGTTCTTATATTTAAAACAATTCTCAGGCCAATGTTGATGTACTGCTGTCAAGTATGGGAAGCGGCATCCTTTAGAAAAGGAAAAAATACAATATTTTCAAAATGAAATCCTACGAATCGCAGGGGAAGATCCTTGGTTCATATGAAGTAGCTAATTGCATTGGGAATTAAAACTGGAGTCAATGGAGTATTACATCAAAAACAGTTCATGAAGTTCCACTCCCAGTTGCCGACAGTTAAAGGAGCAGTGACCTACAACTTGGGAAACCCAACCTCAACCCGAAGACTGAGCCCAGGCTGCTGCAGGACATTCTGTTATAAATTCTAAATTTATTAATTCTATTATTCACACTACTTATATTTTACTTTTATTTTCTTCTTTCGTCTTTTTTTTTTCTCAAATTAATTTGTTTTTTACCATTAGAGGGCAATTGTTTGTTTTGTTAGGTCTACAAATGTCGTTATTTTTTTTTTTTTTTTAATTTTACTTTTCTCATTTATTAAGATGCATTACATTTATCTTATTTTCTTTTAATTATAACGTTGTATATAGTTAGGGGCAACTTTTGTACGAGACTATACCCCCCTCCTAATATTAATTGTTAAAAAAAAATAAAATAAAATGTAACGGTTATATCAACCATGTAAGGCCCCCCAGGCCGACCTGGTATAAAATAAATAAATAAAAATAAAAATAGTTTCGTTTTTGAGCCAGGATGTTCACATTCACAGAGGCCATTTTCCGAGACTTGGTTACTGGGACTGAAGCGACTTAATAACTCATCGTAATAGCATCTCCCCCCTTACTATATATTCCATACATAGGTAAATGAAAGTAAAAATTGTTAAAGAAACTAATATCCACGTGGATAAAGTAATAGAGTGCTTAGCCACGTGCTGTGGAAGTTAGCTAAGACCATATGGCAAGTCCTTCCTTGGTCACGAGGACTAGAGTCCAAAGCTTTTAAGGTAATCAATTTAAAGCAGATGCTCGCCCCTATATGACCAGGGTTTAAACCCTTTACGATGGTTATTAATGGGTGATAAGCTAAAAGGGTTACCAACTGGCCGGTGAATAAGTACTCTGCCAATGGTTCAGTTGTTTTATAGCAAAGGGGTTTATTTCAAAGTCAAAATGTAATGATCGGGATTTAAAGTATCGATTTGAATAGTCTACTATTTGTAAAACTCGTCTTAAAAAGTGGAATGAGAAAATAATTTTATTAACCTTGCGCAGAGGCAATATCGCAACCAATGAAGGTCTAGTGAGGTGCGATTATTTCTATTTAATGGAGGAGCAGAAATGAGAAAGAAAAATAGGAATGAATGAAACATTTGTATTTGTTGTACAGACCGAAATGGATTGTAAAAGGAAACTGTAGGGGTGAAAAAAATTGTTTATTATATCCTATTATTGTATCTCTTTTTTTTTATGATTATACCATGTATGTGTAATGTATATATGTCCGATTACGGATTGATAAGTATGCTGTGTGAGATAGCAACCTAATGTATGTAGGCAGCATAGATTAATAAATAAAGTATTTCTCTCTCTCTCTCTTAAAAAATATCACTTGTCTGAGAGGATTTCTTTTTAATTAATAGAAAATAAACTAAAGATCTGGTGCGCGCATCACATACTTTCACTTACCACCTTGGGATGAAATTAATCCTTGTAAGGTTCAAAACAACTATTTCTTTATTATAAAGGATGACAATATCCTTACTATTTATCTCATAGAGGTAAAGTTAAAGTAAAATTTGACTATTGGAATAACTACCACGGAAAAAGAATAATTTACAGATTCTTTCATATTTCCAATTCACAATATTTTTTTTTTATATATACAAAGTTAAAGATACTTATTTAAAAAAATAAAATAAATCCGTATATAAGAGTTTCTTGAGGTCTGAATAACCATTATTTACTTTATTGCTACCTAGATTACAATATAAATCATCGGTTCCTGAAAATAAATTTTTCAATAAATTCCCAAATTATTCATTGAGTATACATTGCATATAAATAATAAATTAAAGGACAGGGCATATACAATATAAACAACATATAAAAGCAAACCGATACGAAATCACTACGAAGAGGATGTGGTTATCGTTTGTCGTGCACTGACCTATTGACTCAGGCTCATAAGAAAAATTTATGAGTTTCCCGATTACTAGAATAGGAAAGATAAAATGGGTAATTAATCCATATCATAATAGAATTTGATTATCCTTATACCATCTATATCTATTTTAATTTTTTACTTAAATGATCTTTTACTGGCAATATGAATTCTGAGGTTAAGAAAACACTGTTAGTGAATTGCTTTAAAATGTGATATTGAAATGATACCAATTAAAATAATAATAATAATAGTTATGGGGTCTGTAATAAAATAAGGAAAAATTCAGTTTTAGATAATAAAAGGAAAGTTTCAGTTTTTTACACACTCCAGAAAACCAGGATCTAATCTGGTTTGGGACATAATTATTATCTATTTACACGAGGAAAAGGTGGTTGGGGGAGGGTGCGATCAAAATAAAACACAAATAAGTTTAAGTAACTTATTTAATCGTGCCAACGTTTCGGCTAGAATTTCTAGCCTTCATCAGGGCTAAGAACAGAACAAGATAACAACCAATGAATACAGAAAATATAAACAGAATGACATAAAGTAAATAATTGTACAGAATAAAATTAATAAAATAAAGTGATGAAAGAAGTGAAAAATAAAATGTATACATAGGTAATTGAATAAGTAGATAAAATAACATAATTAAGGAAATGAAATAAAAATGAAGTTATATAATGCAAAGAAGTATGAATATATTAGTTATTAATAATTGAAATATGGAAAGAAAAAGAAAATATATGTAACAAATGGAATATGTAACCATAATATTAGATAAAGAGGCAAAGTAGAAGTTAAGTTTACCAAAAGAAATGAATAGAAGAAAAAAATTTTGAAATAACAATAATAATAGATGGTGAACATAACTAATAACGTGGGTAAGGAAAATTGAGAAAATAATAAAAAAGAAGGGGGAGGGAGAGTTAAAATAAAGAAAGAGGAAAAAAAGAGAATAAAACATTAAACGAACCTGTAAACGTTGGAACGATTAAATAAGTTACTTCAACTTATTTGTGTTTTATTTTGACCGCACCCCCCCAACCATCTTCTCCTCGTATAAGTCATCCACGGTCAACTATCATAATTATAATCTATTTACTGTAGCCTTGAGTCAACTCTGTGGTTTCAGGAGCCCACCGAGGTCCACCCAGTCCTATGAAATGGTTACCCTTAGTTGGGTAAAACTGGCAGTCGAGCATGATTTTGCCAAATCACCTGCTTGCACAACCGTTGATCAAGTAACAGTACCTCCTTACTAAATACTGCACCCCAAACCCTACTACATGAGTCAGTAGTGAGTGGAAGGATCTTATATCAGACGGAAGACTACCTACGTGACAAATGTATTTCTGCAGTTCGAGCAAAAAAATAGAACTAAAAAAATAACAAGTATCATATATCAACACTCACGAAAAAAATGACTTCATTGTATTGTATACAATATTATACAATAACAATATTAATATTACTGTTTTATAATCTGGACATACGGAGTTGAGCTTTGGGGCTCCACTAAACCTTCGAATTCCTCTCGTATCCAATCATTGCAATCCAAAATCCTTCGTAAAATCCTCAATGCTCCTTACTTTGTCACAAATAAAATCATACATAAAGACTTTAATGTTCCATTTGTAACCGATCTAGCCCGAACTAGATATCATTTCTTCCATTATAAACTCCCTAGCCACCCAAACCCACAAGTTTATAACCTTTCTTTCTCTTCCATTCCTGCCTGAAAATCCTCCGAGGCACCTGAAAAGAATATGGCCACGAGACCTGCTAATGTAAAACGTCATTAGAGTGCTACCTGCCTCACTCCAATTTAACTGAGATCTTAACAGATTTACTAAATGTATTATAATGTACAGTTGTAAATAGCAACAAATAAATATTTAAAAAAAAATGTTTTATAATGCAACTGCAGCAATATGGAGATGAAGTAAGTAGGGGCAGACCAAAATTTTACAAGTTTGACTTAGGTAGCCTATTTGATAATTTAATTTTGAAGAATAGAAACTTTGTTTAAAATGGGTCATACTGTTCCTCTCAACAGAAAAACTTTATGTACATTAATTATACGAAATAATTTACCGGTTTAAGAGTTCAAAAAAAGATTCTAGGTCATGTTGGTGACCTGAGAAGCGCCGCGGAACATGACTTGTTACTCGTTAGCCCTAGCGGTTACTCTTCAACTAGGAAACAAGAACAACAGAATTACTCAAGAATCTCTCACGGCACGTCATTTCTGTGACACATTCGAAACTGGAACATTCGCATGACATAATTCTTCTTTCTCACAATATATTATTAGGGCGAGGAAAAGTATTGCCACTGAGGCATTCAACTCTTCCGAAACTACCGTTTGGACTTATTTCAAACGTAACATAAATGTCATTTGAAGAGTCTTTGGTAGTAATAAGTAGAACTTTTACCACTAGTAACAGTAACTTATATGTACATATGTATGTACAGATATTTATAAAAAAAAAATTAAAATATATTTTTGTCTGACAATTTGACCTTCCATCAACTACTCACTCAGAACAGACTACAAGAAGTACAAGAGCCCAAGAGGAGAAAAAATGCAGTTATTTCACCCCAATTTTTTATTACTTCAATAAAAACTATGTATAATTACCAGTCGAAATTGATGAATCTGCCAAGTATAGGTAGGGGGGAATAAAAAATGGTGGCTGTTTCAAGACGGTAGGATAAATAATTTTTCATTCGGAGCTCTATATCTTTAAAACTACCAACAATTCTAGAAAACCTTAAAAGACATCAATTCAAGTACAATAAATTTGCTAAAATATAAGCCCTGATAGAGGTATTTACGTTCAATAATTCTCGAGATATAGCTTTGTAAAAAGCACCATTTCATTAAAATGTACAGATTGTACTGAAAGATCAGTAGTCAGTGAATTTATTTTGAAAAATCTATATCTCAGGAACTATACGACGTATAGATGTCTATAAGCACTCAAATTAAAGCTAGTTTAATGGACTATAAAGAAGTTTATGACCTTTATCTTCGTAGGAATAGTAGTTTTCATGATATTTTCTAAAATAAATTGATTAATAGTTATTCGGAGAAATTTTCATATGCCAAATTTATATTCATATGCGAATATCATAAAAACTATTATCCCTACGATGTGTGATAAACTACATTATAGTAAATTATTTCCTTTATTTTGAGTACTGGCAGACATATGTTTGTCTTATGGTTTCTGAAATAAAGTTTTTCATAAATCAAACTTATTGTCCGAACAACTATAAATCAATTTATTTTAGCAAATATCATGAAAACTACTTTTCCTACGAAGGTATAGGTCATAAACTTCTTTATAGTCCATTAAACTAGCTTTAATTTGAGTGCTAATAGACAACTGTACGTCACATAGTTCCTGAGATATAGATTTCTCAAAATAAATTAACTAACTAATCTTTCAGTAGATTTTTAAGAAATTTCGCTTTTTAAAAAGTTATATCTCGAGAACCATTGGATGTAACTAGCTCTTTTAGGGCTTATATTTCAGCAAATTTACTCTACTTTAAATAATGTTCTCTTACATTTTCTAGTGTTGTTGGTAGTTTTTAAGATATAGAGCTCGAATGAAATATTAATGTTTTTTTAAGGTTTTGAAACAGCCGCCATTTTTTATTTACCCTACCTATATTTTGCAGACTCGTTAATTTTTGCTAGTAATTATAGTCATGCAGGTAGACGAAATCTGATGAGTTTGATATCAGGCCAACTAGATATCAACCTTCAAAATTCCTGAAAATTTCATCAATTATTATATAGTTTGATTGATAATGGCTGAACACAAATTAGACTACAGACTAACAGATTAACAAATTTATATTTTGATGTCTAAAACATAAAATACGAGCAACAATATTCGATCCTGAAAAAAATGTTTTCTTTTACTTTCTGGCTTGAATTTAAGGTTTACCTACTTTTTGTAGTGAACAAGCAAAATGTTTATTAGGTTACTTTATTTATTAGATTATTTTGTACTATATGAGATTAATAACCTTACAAATACGGGTTATACCTATCTGTAATCTCATCATTATATTTGTGAAAGGTAATTTTTGGTTCACACCGAAGGATGTATTATCAGGGATCATATAACATTTACTTATTATAAAAATTCGTATTTTAAGGTTTCTTGAGAGGGGAATGTCGTATATCAACTTCCTGACAAGAATAGGACAGTTAAACGTTAAAAGAAGCCGTTTACGATTCCAACTCCTGTGTCTATTTTTACTTTAAGTATTTATCAAATTCTGTAATGTTTTGTATTTATCCAATGTTTATTATAGTAAAGAATAGGAACTGGTTATTTACTTCAAACAAGTAAAATTAAATGTGCTTCAGAGGATGGTTTTAAAAATTCATTATTTAAGCCCTTTTAAAATATTTCGAATAGGATAACACCTATCTGAAAATAAATAAAACTTAATTTTACACTGCCGAGTTTAATCAAAAGCAATCGAGCCGTTTTGGAGAAACTCCTAATAAAGTGGAAAATCAATTGTCTATAAAGTTGCACTTACGGTTGGTTGATATTAACGAAAAATTTCTATTAACATACCAGGCATAAACATACCCTAAATATGTAATTTAAGTTTCGTCTTTTCGTTTTTGATCTAGGCTGTTCGCTCACAGACCATTATGCGAAACTTAATAATTTTAACATGAAAATGTGAATTTCCGCTAACAACTCGAATTCTATATTTTGCACAATACGTTCCCTTACTACATATTCCATACATCGATAAGTGAAAGTAACAATGGATTAGATGATCAAACTCCCCAACTAACTAATAATCCAAAAAATAAAATTTGGAGGAGGTATCATTGGGTGATGGTTTCCATTATTTATCACATGTTATTGTTTTATTCTTATCCAGCTCATCACATTTTCTGATTATCATCAACCTAAGACAAGTGCGAATTTACATAAAAAACAATAAAACATGTAAATTGTGGTCAATGTGAGATACTCATAATATAAACATCAGAAAGCACTGTAACTGATAATGCATAGTTCACACAGTTATCCGTTGCATAAATGATAACTAATCTAGTATCGAGAACCGGTTGTAGATAAGATCCGAGTGACTGTACTTCAGCAAGTGGTATATAGATTGAGATCCAGGAGGCCGTAAGAGCTCGAAGACCTCCAGGAAATGGCAGAAAAGAGCGCTAAAGGTCAGAGGGACTGAGAGTTGAGTCATGCAGGATTCGCCCACCTGCAGCGCGGACATTAACTGCAGCTGTTCTTGGTTTAGAGGTCGCTACCGATGGATAAATTGCATCATGGAATTTGCAATAGATAGTGCAATCCTAGGACAACCATCACAAGTTATTCTTTTCTATTTTGTATTAGAAAGAAAAAATATATATTATATAGTACCTAAAGTTACGCGTGAAGGTTTTTAAAGGACTCTCTAACCAAAAAATAAATAATAAAAATTATTTTTACTATAAAATATTAGAGGATGAAGTAATATCTCTCCTTTATTCGTTGTTCTAATACCCTTCCAATCTTCAATACCCGTATTTTCAACCACCTTCTGTCCTCCCAATTTTGGAAGAATGACAATTAAAAGTTTCAAATAAAATGTAAATAGATAGAGAGAGAAATAATATTTAACATAAATATTATTGAAATTTTCTTAATATTTATTAAGCTATATAAGGATATTAGTACTATAATTTATTTCATTTTATTAGAATTATACCCTTAAGATTTATTATTTGTTATAGGATTTATTTTATTTCATTATTTTTTCATTACCTTTTATGTTGGTTTATTTATTTTCTGTATTTGATAATTTTTTTTTTTTTTAACTTGCAAATATGTATAGTAACAATAATTGTATCTTTTGTTTACTTGTATTTTATTCTTTTTCATTTTTCCCCCCTTTTTTTAAAAGAAGTTAGTCACCTTATGATTTATAATATGATATATAGTTGTATTTTATTTGTTCTATTTTTATTTTATATATTCTGTTAATTATTATTGTTTATTTTTTATCTTATCGACTCCATAATTATAATCATACTTATGATGGTTTATAATTTAACTTTTATTATTTTTTTTTAAATTGTATTTTACTCTAAGGCTCTAAATTATAATTCTGACACCCGTAATATTATTCTAAAGGGATCAGACCCAGGATATATAAAGATTATTATTATTATTATGAAACCTACTTGAAATGTGGAATCTACACTTCCTCCTCCCAACTCGACATTTCGGTCAGAAAATTTTACTACCAAACGAAGTGCTATGGAAGAACAAGTCGTAGATAATGGTGAGCCCACAACGTTTTAATTGTCTATACGTATAGAGCCGATTTCTAGTTTTCAGACATTTTTGAGGCTATAAACTCAGTATTGCAGGCAGCTCATGTTGTTATGGCAGTTATTTTGTATTGTGTGACCGCTAATACCTAATTCTCTTACTGTTCCTATAGTATGACATTTATGTTTCTCCCCAACGATCCCGTTGTAAGAGCATCTTTCTAAAATAATGATTATTATTTATTTATATATTATTAATATGGGATCTCTCAACAAAAATATATTACTTTACATTAATTA
>NW_027106991.1:397135-448793 GCF_000696795.3 Halyomorpha halys
TATTTTTTTTTTTTAGGTCCATAGGAGATGAAGAAACGCAAAATGGTCTATGTGTTCTTCCGTCTGAACTGAAATTTCATATTTTTAGGGTGTATATGCCTGGGGCGTGATAACATTTTCCACGAGAGCTGACCACCACCGGAAGTGCCACATTATAGAATCAATTTTTTTTTTTCGAATTTCTCAAAAACGACTATAACTAAATTCGAATAAATCGAATTATCTTCGATATCAGCCTTATCATTATCTAAGTAGTTTGACAGAGCTCAAATGCAAATTTGTCAAAAAAACATCCTCTTAAATGCCTTTAATTTTGTTTATTTAAAAAAATAATTAATAATCATTGTTACCAATAGTAAACAATGGCGAAATTCAAAATATTAAAGAAATCTATAAGTAACTAAAGGAGAAAAAAGGAAAATTAGAAACATACAATTAGAAAGAGAAAAGTTCAAAAGACCCGATCTTTCCCGACTGAATTACGGCTTCGTTATCTTTTGTTAAATAGTTGTATTCGTGGCCAGAACAAAATTTATTCTCGTTATCCTCACTTCGAGAAATCTTAAAATACGAATTATCTTTTCTATCCTATTTTATACACTTATTCAATATGAGGTGTAGATAGTTGACCGTAGATTAATGATTGGAGAAGTTTGTCGGGGGGTGCGGTCAGCAAAGAACAACATAAAAAAACAAAACCATATTTATTTATTTTATGCCATGATAAAATGTATATATATTTATATATATGCCATACTTATTCAATAACTTTATATATAGCTTTAATCAATTTATTTATATAAACCCTTTTGCCTCTCTCTATAATATATTTAATCTGTATATAGATTCGATACTTAGGACTCGAATTACGAAAGTTTTCATCCAAAGAAATACTACATACTACAGATATTGTAATGAACTAAAACTGACTTGTGACGTCAGCGTCTGGCCAATAAACAAAGGGGCCGGAATCCTGAGTTGAAGCCTTGGCCCCAAAACTAAAGACAAAAGGAAACTCTTAAGTAGGCAGGCATAACGGCCGGTCTGCGGCGTGGGTGGTCAATGGAAATGCAGGTAGCGACGGCATAAACTGCACCACCCTTCTAAGGGGTCATAGAAGAATGAACGTGCTCTTTGAGTACTGTCCCTAAAGGAGGGTGCCGAACCGTGGAATTCAAGTGATATACAGAATGGAAGTGCCTGCTAAAATATATCTGTATATACAGTAGGGGTATTCATGATCTTTAGTTTAACATGTTAAAGCGTGTTAAATGGAAAAACTAATGTTAAATGGAGAAATATTTCCTTCTTTTACCATGTTAAAAATATATAATAGGGGTATTCATGATCTTTAGTTTAACATATTAAAGCGTGTTAAATGGAAAACCTCATGTTAAATGGAAAAAAAATTGTCTTCTTTTGCCGTGGTAAAACGAAATAACATGTAACATGGTTGAGAGTCTGTTACTGGGTCTGTTAAATGGAGAATGACGTCACACAATAGACCAGTTGAGCTCGCCACCACTTTCCTTTGTTGTGTCAGGTTAGTTCTTTCGTGTTTGTGCTAGTTATTATTTCATACTCCTGTTATTAAATCACAATGGATAACTTTAATAATACAACGGAGAAAAAAAACAGAAGAGGTATTAGCAGACCGCCTTGTGTTGGATAGGGAGCGATTTGAATTTGAAAAGGAAAGGATTGCGGAGAAGCTTCATAAACCAAAATACAAAAAAAATTTGAATTAAAAAAATTAAAACTTTTAAAGAAGTCCGATTGACAAAATAATTGAACTTAAAAATATTTATAATTATGTATATTTTACTTGCTCGTAGTTAATGTTTTGATTCTGATAGTATTGTTTTGGATGTTTTTATAAATAGTAAAGCAATGGATGACAATAATAATAATAATGTAATTGCAGTTGATAATTATCTCATCTTGATTCTCTTCCTCACCAGTTAGAAGATCAACAAGGCATTCAGTGGACAAATTTTCACACAACTTCAACTTTTTACTCACTTAAGGCATGCTGTAATAAATTACTTTAATCAAAATTTAGAAGTAAGCAATAACAAGAAGTTTTGGAGAGACAGGTTATAAAACGAGTTGCTCAGAAAATCCGCTAGGAGCTCTTATGCATTTAATATGACTTTAAATAGGGCTGCTCACAATACTATATTTATAACATTTAACATGGTAAAACATTTTACATTTAACACAACACCATGAATACCCCTAGTATAACTTCTCTTAACGGGCACTTCTCTATAGTCCCCTTTGTGAAGAATTAATAAGAACCCGCCCAAAAAGGTACAAATAACGGAAACCCTCCATTCTGCACCGATTTCATATACGTGCATACTATAACATTGTTTTTAGTCTTGATAAAGATCTGAAAATCAGTTCGAAACGTCGGGACGAATAAATAATTTTTTTTTTATTTTTGCTGATCGCACCTTCCCTCTCCTCCCCCCCCCCCCCAGCATCTTTTCCACTTATTAATCTACAATCAACTATCTTCACCTCATTATGCCTTATCTATTATATGAATACATGCATCTAGTCATTAGCTATAAACAAATCCTTATGTCAAATTACTGAGGAAATGTATGCAATTTAAAAATTATAATGTTTTTTAAAATAAATAAAAATTAAGATTTATTTTGATTGTTTCAATTTTTATTGCCGCGTATTTTTTCAGAAACTCTAATAATTTTATTCATTTGATCATGATTTTAATTTTTATCGGATGTGAAAATTTTACATTGAAAAAAATTTGTAACATATTGTTGATTTTTATACCTCGTCCGTAAAATAACTTTTATAAAAAATACCGTTTAAGAAATGCTTCTTTGTTGGAATATTTCGAAATAACTTTTAATGTCAGAAATAATTATGTACGTATGGTTGACACAGGATTTCACTTGAAGGTTCCGTTGACTATTTAGTGTAGCTTTATATAATATAGTATAATTTTTTAGTAAAAAAAATCATAATGATTTCTTCGTTCAAGGTATCGACAAAATATTCTTTCCCGAGTGTGTCCTATACACAGAAGTTTTATTGTACACTTATAATATTATGTACAAATATAAGTGTGTCTTATATTTTAAATAATTTGAAATATTGATATTTTATTTAACGAATACTGTTTGATTAATTTGTTCCCAATCAATTCCTTAATAAAAGATTCATGATAAAAATTATGATAGATGAAAAGATAAAAGAATATTAACAGCACATCCATTCTTCATGATAACTATCTCCTTTTGTTTGGACAAGAAAAAATGGAAAGCTACCTTGTTCCAAACTTTCACCGCTGGTGTCTACACTAATAGGCCTGATGGTAGTCAAACATTCAATCAGCTCACTGCTCAACTTTGTATAATATAGTGTATTGTATCATAACATATTACTATTGTAATATAATAATACATTACTATTATAATAAATAAGATAGGATAGGCTGTGTCAGCTCCATACTCCCGTCAGGTCTATGCGTAAAATTCAGCCCATAAAACATTAATTAATTAATGCACATTCAATGCAGAATTTTATATATATTTTTTTATTATAACTTTACGCTAGAATTCACCTTTTAGGATTTATATTAATATTCTTTATTTATTCTGGGACTTGTCCCTTTAGAATAATACTACAAGCATCGAATAAAAATGAACAGGATAAAATATAACTAAAATAATAAATTGGAGAAAAAAAAAATAATACAACAATGCAGTTTAATCTCGATAATCCGAACTTCGGTATTCTGAACACTCCTGTAATCGGAACTAGCGTAAAAAAAAGTTACTTTTTTTGAGAAAACTTAGAAGGCACTGACCTTTCTTGTTTTCAAGCGTATATCTCTACTCTCGTATTTAGTAGCACAATAATAAGAAGTCCTCAAGAATAATTTGAATCTCAAAGATGTTATTCTTGGGAGACAGTAAAGTGAAACCATAACAATTCATGGAATCCATTGTTGGGGAAAGAGAACATCTATCCATGAATCAACAGAAAACGACGAAACCAGCTGACATGATTTCAACCTTGATTAAAAGTATAAGTTCTGATACTTCAGTTGGGTGGGTTGAAGGTCGTGAGGAAAATGAGTTCAAATTGAAAATTGATAAGCAAACTTTATAGTGTTACAGACAAGATGAGGAATCAACAACAATAAAAACAGCAATAACAATAAACACAAAGAAGCAGGCAATAGAATGATATACCGTGTCTTTCTCTTATTACGTCTGAGAGAAGTTTCATCAGAAAAGAATTACAGACTTATAAATTTTTAAAAAATTCAAACTGTCAAATTTCCAATGAAATATATATATAAAAAAATAGTTAAGTACGTTCATATTTTTTTTTTTTTTTACACCATTTTTCCTAGTAAGTTCTGTAATCTGAACTTTTTATTAATCCGGACACACGTCTGCAGCAATTAGTTGGAATTGCCGAAATTACACTGTATTAAACAGAATATTTATATTTTTTTATTAAGGGTTTATAGCCGAATAAATAGAAAAAAATACCTAAAATTTTATAATTCATTACTTTATCAAACTAATTAACTATTTACTAACCGTATCTGTGTTAAATTTTGACTGAAATATATTACAATGTGTAATTTTAAACCCAAAATTACATTAGGTTTAACTAATAAGAAACAAATACATAAACTGTCCTAAGAAACAGATAAATATTGCTAATTCTTCACACTTTAAACTTCCATTTGAACAGAACAAAGACAGACATATTACATTTCTTAAAACTGGGTTGCTAATCAGTTCTTAGAAGCCTTGGCCTATTTAAACAAGACAAATCATATTCGAAAACACTCCAAGTTAATAATGAAATATATAAATATCTATATACTATGATATAATTAATTATTTATTTGCAATTAAAACAGTCAACCTGATTCGTAAAACTGCAACGCAAAACGCAAAACACTAGAGAAGTCAAGTTTTCTATATAATAAATAGGACCTTGATTAATGGAAACTCTTCAATAAGAATAAAATAAAAACAGATCAAATTAATGAAATCCAGAAAATAATAATGGAAGTATAATATATGAGAAATATACTATATCAATTACATGAAAAAAAATTTAAATGAGAAAAATTCATAGGTTTTATTTATCTTAAGCAGAAAAAGTCTATACTTCAAAGGAAGATACTTAGGATAGGACTTAAAAATAATCTCTCTATTATATAAAAAAGGTTCTAGTGATAACCGTCCAATATTTTAGATATAAGGTGGAATAATATAAATGAGTCATGAAAAATTTAGTTTAACAGATGAAGAATAATTTTTAAAAAAAAGTTATCTGCATCAAATCATCATTAAATTAAAGTACAAATTAAAATGCTAGAATAAAGCCTTGAAATTTTTTTTCCTGCTTACCCTATGTTGAAACAAATAATACAATCTGAACTTCAGAATACATGTAATTACAGTTAGACAATTGAGCAACGAGTAGACAGACTCTAGAGTACAAGAGCCCAAGAGGAGAAAAAAGGCAGTTGTTTTACCCCAATTTTTTATTACTTAATTGAAAACAAGGTATAATTACAAGTCAAAATTAATGAGTCTGCCAAGTATAGGTAGGGGAAATAAAACGTAGCAGCTGTTTCAAAACCTTAAAAATATTTTATTTTTTATTCGGAGCTCTCTATATCTTTACAACTACCAACAACAATAGAAAATGTAAGAGAGCACCATTTAAAGTAGAGTAAATTTGCTAAAATGTAAGCCCTAATAGAGCTATTTACGTTCAATGGTTCTCGAGATATAGCTTTTTAAAAATCAACATTTCATAAAAATGTTGTATAGAATGAAAGATCAGTAGTTAGTGAATTTATTTTGGAAAATCTATATCTCAAAAACCATTTGACTTACAGATATCTTTTAGCACTCAAATTAAAGTTACCTTAATGAGCTATGAAGTAGTTTTTATCGTTTATTTTCGTAGGAGTAGTAGTTTTCATGAAATTTGCTAAAATAAATTGATTTATAGTTGTTCGGACAAATTTTGATTTGCCAAATTTATATTCATATGTGAATATCATAAACACTACTACCCCTACGAAGATAAGTGGCATAAACTACTTTATAGTAAGTTAAATTTCCTTTATTTTGAGTGCTGGCAGGCATATGTGCGTCCTATGGGTCTAGAGATATATTTTTTCAAAAATTCAACATTTTATACGAACAACCAGAAATTAATATTTTGTGAGTTTATTTTGTCAAATATCATAAAAACTACCATTCCTACAATGATAAACATTATTAATTATTTTATAGCAAATTTAACTAGCTTTAATTTTAATGCAGAAAGACATCTGTTCATCCAATGGTTTCTGAAATAAAGTTTTTCACAAATCAAATTTATTGTCCGAACAACTATAAATCAATTTATTTTAAAAAATATCATGAAAACTATCATTCCTACGAAGGTAAAGGTCATAAACTACTATATATTACATTAAACTAGCTTTAACTTTATTACTAATAGACATCTGTACGTCACATAGTTCCTGAGATATAGGTTTCTCAAAATAAATTAACTAACTACTGATATTTAAGCACATTTTTATGAAATGTTGCTTTTTAAAAGGCTATATCTAGAGAACTATTGAACGTAAATAGCTCTATTAGGGCTAATATTTCAGCAAATTTACTCTTCTTAAAAATGTTCTTTTAGATTTTCTAGTGTTGTTGGTAGTTTTTAAGATATAGAGATCCAAATAAAAAATTAATGTTTGTTTAAGATTTTGAAACAGCCGCCATTTTTTATTCCACCTACGTATACTTGGCAGACTCATCAGTTTTGACTAGTAATTATGCATAGTCTTCATTAAAGTAATAAAAAATTGGGGTGAGATAACTCCTTTTTTTTCTTCCCGGCTCTTGTACTACTAAGTAACTTTAAATCACAAAAAATAAAACTACACTTAAATTAACTAACCAAAACTGCAAAATTGCTTAAGATTTATTCTGAATTTATCGATATGCCAGATGGGAGTCGTTCCTCACGACTCTAATAACTGTATATAGCTAAAACTTTATCTGAAATGATTTCACATATTTATAAGCCGAAGGGATCTTATTGACATGAGACTGACGAAGGAAATGTAAGAAAAAAAATTTGTGCATGGTAGAAATAATTTCTACAAAGAGGGTTTCCATATTTTTGATCTTGATTGATATCTTGAATAGAAGTCTAGAAAAAGATAAAATGCGTTTATTTGGCCGCCATCTTGAAATAATTATTCTATAATCGAAAAAATTCTTATGTGTTGCCAATTTATGCAAAAATTTCAGGGAAATAATTAAAATGGGTGTAAAATACAGTTTACAAATATTTGTCCATTTATTCAATTTATTTATTTATTTTCATTTAACAACATTTGGAAAAAGAATAAAGTTATTTCAGACGTTCAGAAAGTATTTCGTGTTATTCCAGCTTTTGGAAAAGTTAGGTCCAATGTTCCAGTGAGGAATTTGTATTTTAAAATACAGTATAACAATGTTGGGGAAAATATAATTGTTTTGTCAAATATTTAAATTTTATTTTATTAATTAATCGATTTAATTCTTGTAATCCCGAATTTATAATTTTTTATCTTATACCATTCTTATTCCCGGTATAATTTTTATAGTTAAAATTAGTACTTATATTAAATTAATACATATTCAAATCCCATAAATTTGAAGACTAATATTAAATTTATAAGAAATAATATATCTGAAAAATATAGTTATGATAGGTTTCATTCCTGGTGCAATTGTTGGTGTAAGGCGGTGGAATTCTGTGACAGGAGCTTGGCGAGCCAGGTCGCAGGCCAAGTGTGGGCAAACCGGACTATCTAGAACTGAATGCTTCTACCGGCTGCTTACATTAGTAGATAACCATCTGGTTTTGTTACTTTTGTATTTATTATTATTTGTCTTGTAAATTAATCGTACAATCTCTAAGGAGTATATGGTACATTAGTGAGGCTCGAGTAGACAATAGACTGAAGATAGAGAGATAACCATAACTCCAGCTAAGTTCAATATAATATATACAGACAATTTTGAAAAAATACAAAAATAAATATTCCCTTAAAAAATACTAAAATACAGTTTAAGCGTACAATATTATTCATACAATAAAACACATCTAAAAATTCATGTCATATGAGCATTTAATATTTAATTTTAAGGTAATAATTAAAACTTTCCTCCTCCATACAGAAAGACATAAAAAAAAAAAATATTACTTTTCTCAAACATAAAATATTAAAATAGGGTGTAACCCAAGCCTTAATTGACAATAATCCGCAATGAAAGCAGTTATAAGTTTTACCTAAATTAATAAAATTTAAATTGTTTTTAAAAAAATAATATTTTCAATGTAAAAACAAATACAAAAATTTTCTAATTGCTTTTAAAATATTGAAGGACGCCACTGACGACCACTCCAAATGGAACGGTGAATTGGACTGGCTAGAATCCGTAACCACTCCATATCTCCACTTTATATTGAAAAATGGTAAATTCATGGTCTCGTATAACAGCTAAACTCATACTTTATAGTTGATATAATTACAAACAGATTTATATAATTCAAGAGAAGTAACTGATTGTATAAGCTATTATTATTATTTCGGTCATTTTTTATTGTTATATAAAATTGTTGAATAATTATAACATTATGAATAGGTGTCTTTTGCAACTCATTATCAAACGTTAAAGTAAATCAAATAGCTATAATGAGCAGGTAAAGACCACCAGGTCCTTCTTGCAATAAAGAACTATTTAAAAATTTTGATATGTAGTGCCAATAAAATAGCAAAAACACTAAATAATTAAAAATAGGCCTCCTAAAATAATATTAAAAATAGTGTATATCTTTCATTCAATCATATTAAGAAAAACAAACATACTGAAAATTTTACTTCTTTTGAATCAATATTTTTAACGTAATTGTAAAAAATAGACGAATTAGTATATTTGATAATTCTAACTCTTTTTTAACAATTTACTTCATTTATAATTTTTTAATGATTTTTTAAGAAATGATTACCAAAACCCTTTTGGATTTAAATATGCTTAAATTGTTAATTAAATATTTTAAATTGTAAATATTTCACACCAATCTTTTAACAAATATTATTTTAAACGTAATTATTATAGAATAATACTTAAGTTATTCATACCGAATTTTTATTAGAGTTAACATCTCACCGCTGAGTTATTGATCACTGTATCTCAAAAACAACAATGCTTATAAAATTGAAATCATTAATATTGGTACCCCTTGTATTATAAATGTGCAATAAGATAAGGTTTAAAGAAATTTGAACTTAAGTGGTTAATAAAAAATTATTTCTAATACCTAAAACAAATAAGTTTTCTGAATAGATCAAAAATTAAATATCTTTACTCATAAGAAAGATAATGAAATGTATATGAAACTGAATTATAACTAATTTGTATCTATATCTTAATTAATATTTAATAGTAAAGATTAAACAAATTTTAATTGTTCATATGGATACTTTTGTAAAATATTTTATAAAATTTTTGGGTAACTTGTATTTACTTATGGAATATTTTTATTATAGTATCACAGTCAGAAAATTGTACATTCCTTCGTTCTAGATCAGTTACCCACACAGTCGATTGGAGTGACTGGATTTTGGTCAAGCGTGTCGTTAAACGTTCCATTTGGAGTGGAGTGGATTGTTTACTAATTGCCACCTTTATACAAAAAAAATAGAAAATAACAATAACACAAGCGGAAATTCCTAATTATCGATTTCCAAATATCAGGATTAGTCATAGTAGAGTCATAGGGTTGATAAAGTATTTAAAAGGCCACCGCGTTGATAAGGACGTGTCTAACCAATCGGTGTCAGGGGGTTAAGCGGAAGCGTTACATTACCACGCTAAAGCTTCACAAAGGAGTTATACAACATTAATAAATTATTATGAATAATTAATTTTTATCATAACAATATTAGTAATCGCTCCACGAACAATAAATTTGCATGAGTAATACGTAATTAAACGGATTTAAGATAAAGCAACTTACATTAAAAACATAAATTTATTTTTAAATTTTATAAACCACATTCGATCGTTTTTTTAGTTAAATATTTTTTTTACATTTATTTATTTAATACAAAATGATTCTATCTATAGATTCATTGGAAATACCCGTCTTACAAAATAGATCTAACTATGAAACGCCAGAACCACGCCTCAAATAAAATTCAATTCTTAAAGAAGATACAAAAATATTCAAATTATGAAATAATTTACACTGACGGCTCCAAACAAAATGAAAATGTTAGTTTTGCAATAATAATACATGGGACACCCAAAAGATATAAATTATCCACATAATCAACAATATTTACAGCTGAACTTCAGGCGATTTCAACAGCACTTCATTTATCCATAGAAAGTGAATACTCAAACGTATTCTATTTGTACAGATTCAATGTCTGCACTCCGGAGTCTATCAAACTTCAGTCAAAGCGGACCTACGATAGAAACAATTCACAACTATATAGACATTCTAAAACATCTTAAAAAAAGTGTATCATGCCATAAGGGGAAACAGAAGAGGAGAAGTGGTTGTTGCAAGAGTAAGAATAGGACATTCCAAATTAACACACCTCCACTTAATCACAAAAGAGGACCAACCTATATGCCAAACCTGTCAGTCCCCATTTTCGATAAAGCATATAATTGAAGAATGCTTATCATTTCGTCAAGCCTTCGAAAATAATAAAATTCATCGTACAAGAGAATTGGACCTTAAAGACTCAGCAGAATCCAAAGACAAAATAATAAAATTTCTGAAAGAAACTCAACTTTATACTAAAATATAATCCAGCAATATCGACCAATGTAAAAAGGAAATAATCTACATTCAACTATCAAATATCAAAGACAAGAAGATAAATAAAGTAAAAACGGTGTAATAACCTAGATGTTGATCGCCCTGAATAAAAATCTAATCTAATTAATACAAAATAACACTGAATTTTCTCAACATTATTATTTAACATGTTATATTATTTATTTATTTTTATTACCCAAGCACGAGGTAAGTTCCGTCCTAAAGATGGTTTAAATTCTCTCTTTTCGTTTTTTTTTTAACCAGTATTATTGTTTATTTATATTATATGCAGAACCGACATTAATAATTTTAACTTTAAAGGCATTGCAGCTTTTGAGATTCAGTGATTAGGTCAGTGAGTGAATGGTGTCTGTTCTTTTGTATGTTAGAAATATGAAAATAAAAAGGGTTTCCAACTTTTCTAATACTGGTCCGATTTCGATGTTTGTTTTATTTTGTAGAGAAAAAAATTTATTTTTAAATTAATGTCTATAAAACTCCAGTAGATCTACATTTTCGAATTATTTGAATTTTTGTTTTAGGTTCCAACAACAATTTTTTTTAGTCCTTTGCCTTTCCAGAATTTCCCCAATACTAGAATATTGGTATATACTCCTTTATGTTGGAAAACCCCGTTATGATGCAAGGGGACGTTATGACAGTATCGTTTATCAGGAGTTAACAAATTCCGTTATGTTGGAGTAATTTTCAAGATATTTGTTACGAAGGGGGGTGCCATGTCAATTTCGGTTTGTTTTTATAACTCGAAACTTATGTAAATAAAGGAGTTTATCGGTATTAAATAAGATCTATAACAAATAGAAACGATGTAGAGATAAATAGTGGTTTACAGTATTCGTGGAAAGTATCATAGCTGATTATTAAAATGTTAAAAAGTCTTAAGGATAATTCAGTTTTTCATTATTGAGTAATATTTAGACAAATTTAATTTATTTAAAATTTTCAATCATCGTCGTAGAATTATATATAGAAAAATAAGTATTATAGTCGATATGAAACTTTTTCGAAATGATAATTCTTAATCGTTATCAAACTTAGACAATTATCAGATTGAGACATTTTTTTTTTCATGATAAGATCTGAAACAAATGCGACTTAAGATGTCAGGCGCCAATGCCGTCAAATGAAAAAAAAAATGACAAGATTGACACAAATTGAAATTTTAAAATAGTATTGACCCTTAGAAAACAACTGTATTTGTCTCGTTAGTTATATAAAAATTATCTTCTTGATCAATTTAGATAAATCGGAATGAATGTCATAAAATAAAAATACTTAATATTTCAAAAATATTTTAATTTTGTTTTTTTATAATTTAGAAAATTGTAAGAATTTAAAATCGTAAAATTCAGCCTGAAGATGTGATTAACTTAATGATAATTTTGTCAAATATAATTAAATCTAAAATGTAAAAGATAATTCAACTGGTTATGTAATAATTCCAAAAAAATTTATAATAAAAATATTATATCAAAAGAAATAAAAGTATATAAACTTTTTAATCTTAATTAAAATAAAAAGTTTAAAATATAATTCAATATATGGTTCAATTATTAGAGGATTAAATATAGTATCGATGCCTTACTTCACAGTGGTGCTAAGTACATTTCCACAAACTTTTCGAAAAATACAGTTAATAATGGTTCTCTCTTTTAGAAAAATTACATCTTCTCAATTAATTTTCCTGAAAGAGAGAACCTTTAGTTGTATTTTTCGTCATGTTAGTGGAAATGTACTTAGCACCACTGTGAAGTAAGCCAACGATATTATTTTAACGACGGTTCGAGGTTAATGGCCCCTTACCTTCTGGCATAAACACTTACCAATTTTTCTTTCCTTTTAGAGTATATAAAAAAAAATGTTAATAGCATTAAAAAGTGTTCATCTATTCAACAACAAATAGACACATAAGTCATCAATTTTTAACATTAATGAGTATATGATATAATACCCTTAATTTACTGGATACCATAGATAAAACATTATACACCTACCTCTTGGAGTGACACTTGTAAACCATTTGCTACCGGACACATCCAGCTACTTTTGGCGTTCCATATTCACTATGATTGATGTGATCTTGACCCAAACGGCAAGTTATAAAATTATAAATATAAAATTGGTCGTAAAAAAATATGTACATATTTTTTCTCAGAAATGTAAATCAAAGTTCTAATTTAAAAAAATGAAAAAAAGCAGATCAGGCATGTTATCAGAGCATATCTGCTAGCATAAATAGAAATAATAACACTTATTATTTTATCTAATGTATAAATATGGTTTTTATTTATACATTAGATAACTCAATAAACGTTCTAAAATATAATAAAGACATACACAGGAGAAAAAGTGATAATTTCATTGGTTCCTGTAATGTGGTTTGGGCGCCCTTAACTCAATTAAGACAAGATAGGCAGACTTGTTGCTAAGTACCCAGAGCGAACGAAGATTTCCTCTATATCATAACCAATACTTCTGTTATAATATCCATGCTCAGTACAATAATTACTACAAGTAAATTTTTAAATCATACCAGATGTAAATCAAAAGAACAGTTTCAAAAAACTGGTTTTATAACTGAAGCTGAATTATAAAAGATTTCTATTTTTTGAATTATTTCCAAATCGCTATGAAGGATTTGTTTTTTCTTTTTTGCAAAAAGTTATTTAAAGACAGAACGTTAAATAATATGTTAATTTTAAAGAAAGAAGGATAGGTTTGATGGATCAATACACATCCAACACGATTCACTCAAAATCACTATTTTGACTAAAGTAGTGCGTTTGAGATCACAACTACATGATACACAATTTCTAATCCATGTTACTTTCTATAAAAATTCTTTCCCAATGTCATTGTATTTGCTGAGAAAAATAATAACATATATAATAATAATAATAATAATAATATATATACATATTTTCTAAAATAGAAAATCAATATTTTAGGGACTGTAAGCCAAAACATAAAATGAAAGAAATGTATTATGATGGCAGTACAAGAATAATGAATTCGATTCAAAATTAAAAAATTATAAATAAATATTAATAAAGTGCCAACATATTATAGGTATTGAGTATTTTGTTTATTATTTCAAAGACTTCTAATTTTGGCTAGGTTTAGACAAAAAGTTCATTTTAATTGGTGATAGTTCAGAGTTAATACAAAATTACATAATCGTTATTATATGTTTACGAAAAATAATATTGTTTTCATGTTATTCAATTGACTAATACTATAATACAAATCGGATAATATATCGGTATAATACAAATCGTATTAAGAAATTACCATAGACTTATTAAAACCGTCAGCCATATGCAAATGAGAACTGACTTCTAAGTTTTCAGATTTATACCAGGTATTGAATGATAATACACAATAAATCTTTAATTTACATAAAAATCATGACCATTCTATATAATTAATTCTGCTATATCTCTTATTAAGGAATTCATTTATACATACCTAATTACCCTTTTTAAATGTATGTTAAAATTATTGAAATTTCAAAAACACTTACCGAGATGAAGAAACTGTTGATTTAAAAAACTGATCATCAGTTCATCACATTAAGTATAAAGAACACTGTTGATTTAAAAACTAATAACTATTATAAAACCTAAACTAACCAAATATCAATTAAACACATTCACACAAAACTGTTAAAATAAACGAACATTGGAACGCCTATGTATTAGATACTTGACTATGGTCTGAAAAAAGGGGGGAAACGAGTTAAAAAGTCAAGGCCTGTTTGATATTGTGCCAAAACAGAAGCATAAGTTAATATTAATAAATTGAGATTACTAAACTAAGAACAACTTGTTTTAACTATTCACATAAACACAAAATAATTTTAAAGTATTTATGTTTAATTTGATTTACTTGTAACTTATCTCTTCGTTTACGAATTTAACCAACTTATTGCATTACAGTATAGGACTCCAAAGGGAGTCTTGGCTGAAAAAAACTGATTACATTATATTTCATAACTTCGGAACAAAACTGTACTAAAAATGAATTATTTAACAAATTTAACGGTTTTAAAAATTAAATCTAAATAGAATAACGAAAAATAATAAATATTGATTTCAAAATATTTTTGGATTCAAATTTGAAATAAATCGAAATGAAATTTGAAATAATTTTCAAAGTATTAATATATATATTTTAAGTTCCACAGACTTAAAATAAATAAACAATAATAATATATAAAAAACCCGTTTAATTTTTAAATGTAAAATACATCTTTTTCTCATGTAAAGTATATATAAAACAGATAATTAGATAATGTAATAAATCTTTAAGTATCCTTTGTCTGGATAACATTCCTATGGATCAACTTATTGATATTTCATATTCATACAAAAAAATTATGGAATCAGAATGTGTTTTTCTAACTGACTACAATATAATTGTGATATATGACCTAAATTATCATAATAGTAAGGTATAAGTAAAATTAAGGTATAAACTCAACTTAAGAAACTAGTTAACTATATCAAACGTTCTTATCACTCCACATTCCTCTAATCTCCTAATTCGTTAGCATATAATTCATTTTTATAAACTAGTACTTATCATTTTAATACACCATTATCAACTAGACTCTTATTCATTAGAAACAACATACATCAGAGGTATCTTCTTTGATTCCTAATCCATAAAAGAAAAAAAAAGACTCATAAATCTGATTTCTGTTGAGTTAAACAACACAAATTAAAATTTAGTACTTGGCCACTGAAGGTTACGTACTATTTTAGTACAAAGGAGTCTTTTTTAATCTTAACTTTATGTAATATGAAACACCCTGATTGCTTGCAGGGCCAATCATATCATATTTCTGGGAAAGATAAAAATCTTTATTTTCAATGTAGCTGGTAAACACTATACTATCCAAATCCAACAATTTGACAGTTACAAATTCCATATTTACTTTATGAAATAAAGACAATTGAACATATGTACATGCATATTTTCTCTGTGCTGAAATAAATACCTTTTTTGATTTGATTTTCATATATCCAGGGTTCTGAAAATAACTGAGGTTTTTGAGCATTTTAAGAAATAAGGTCACTTCTTTTATTTAAATATAATCTTTAGAACACTAATTAGAGTTAAACACCACAAAAATGATAAGGAAAACAATTTATATAGATGTTTTAACACTTAAGAAATTAATCTTATTAGTTCTAAATTAAAATTAAAAAAATATGACTACTCAATTTCAAATAACTTTAATTTTTACTTTAGATGTCTAGTTGTAACGCAGGAAATATTGATTTTCAAGATGATCTTTTACAGAATGGATAAATGCAATGAAATATATAACTATACAAGAAAATAACTTGTCATTTTGAACGGTAAGGGTGAATCCTTTAACAATTAATAGCGATCATCAATAACGAGATGAACTGTGCAAAGCTTTCAAGGTGTAATCGATTGAAGTTCTTTAGCACCTAACAGACTTACAGTGACCAATTACACCTTTTCAATACCTTGGGCTATGTTTTTAAAATCAAGTGTTTATAACTAGTATTGCCTTCCAGGAAATTTATTTCCTTCTATACTTTGAGCTCTTATGAAGAGTAAAAATAACTTGTTCATTTGTATAACTGTAAACAAAGCAAGGAGCATATTTTGATTATTCAAAGAATTACTTATTTGAGAACATAGATTTATGTATTATTAATCTAATCCAGAAAAATTGACATTTCATGAGATTCAATAAGGTTGTCATCATTTAGTTAAGGAAGTAATGAAAAGTCAGAAATATATTAAAAAACCATGTATTAAAACATAATAATCTTTGATATATGTTACAGTACACATGTATAACCCTTCAGTGTTTTGGGAGAAAACAATACAATAAGCAAATATACAACATCGGACAATCATTGCCCAATCATCATTAATATTAAGGGACATACAATCAAACTTGATTACAAAGAGGATAAGAATTTACAAAATGTACAATAATAAACAATAATACAATTTTAAAACTATCATAGCACATAATACAAAATGTATAAAATATTTACATAGGTTTTATTTTTAAGAATATAATAGCACAGTGACTATTTTTGAATTTGAAAATTATAAAAAAAAAAAAAAATTAAATAAAAACAGTCATAGCAATGAAAGTGAAATCTAGTACATTTAAAGCCACCTATCTCATATATTGTCTCTTACAGAGAAAAATTGAGTTGGGATAAATTGACTCAAGGAGAGGGGTAACAGGCCAGTTACTTAAAACTCTTTAAATATGTTTCTCTATGAGTTTCACTTGTGAATAAAAAACAATATAAAAATTTTGATTCCGTTATTGAAAGATCATGTGAAAATAATCATAATCATATAAATTTTAGGCAAAATTGATATCTGGACGGCTCTGAGTTTAAATAGTCTATTAAAAAAAAACCTATGGAAAACAAAACTGAAAGCTCAAGCTATAGTGAGAATTAATAAGATATCAGACTTAAAAAGAGAAAGAAAGCATTTTTTTTTTTTACTTCACAAAAAAATAACAGAAATAAAGAATAAAGCCCACCTCTTTTGATAATCCAATGTAATTCAGGCGAATCCATGCCGAACACTTAAACACAACACATCACTTGACGAGTTATCAACAAATCCTGAGTCTAATGATGGCAAGAATTTCGAAGAAACACTGAGAATTAATCACAATAGAATGGCTTTTTTAATACTCGATCTGTCACTTAAATTGCAGAGATTTTATAGAGGATATTTCATTTTAAACACTGCTCAGATGTATAACTTAATTACAACATCTAAAGAACAATGCTTTTAGGGTTGCACATGTATCACAGACTATAAAAATAACGTATAAACAGAACTTTCAACATTGATAATACTTCTATATGTTCTATCTAAATTTGAAAGAATTAATATGAGGTATACAAATACATAAATCCGAAAACTGAAATTCTGAGAACGACACAGAAATAGGCCACTTAAATTTACTGCTTAGGCCAAAGTTAACATTATTGGAGAAATAATAATAATTGGATCAATCACTTAATGGGCAAATGAGATAAAACAAATCTTGTCCTGCTAGAAATATATCATTATCCAGGACACAAATTTTCTATAAGTATAAATGAAAAATAGACAAAAGAAATTTAGAAAAAAAAAATATCCTTCACAAATCCCGTATATAAATACATCAGTTTCATAAATGGATATCACAAGAAAAGAAAAATTTGGCCTAAAGTACAATTAGTAAACACCCAAAATTTATAACACTTATAACTTGGGCCACTACTCATAAACCATCAATTCAGTCTTTACAAATCCTAAAAAGCATTCAAATCTTAAAATAAATCTAGCTCATAACATAGAAAAAATAGTATTTGTGATTCATGTTACAAACAAGATATGCCAGTAAAATTTCAGTACTTAGTTCCCAATCATGCAATATAAAATAGAACGTAAAATTAAACCTTGTAAGATAGTGCATAAGCACATGAAATGCACATAAAACAATGGTCACGATAAATGTATACTACTGTATTTTACAAAACAAGGCCCATACAATTCATCGTTACATACAGTATGTGTTAAAAGTATATACATTTTTTTTTTAATTTAGTGTGAATTTCAAAAATCTTTAAATACCACATATAACATATAGACCCTTACTACATTTTTGAACTTGGTAAACTAACAGTAATAAATAATTAACATTTGGACCTCATCTTTATAGTGAAAAACTCTGTAGACTCCTGAGTTAATATGCAACATCAATAATCTGGAGCACTATAATTAAATGCAAAATTTTCAGAAGAACTTATCTCCTGTTAATTAACTGTTTTAACATATATGTATATACATTTACAATTACCTATAAACTAGAATTTTTTTTTTTATAGCACCGTACAACAGCAATAGCTCTTCTTTTCTTTTTCAGGACTGAAATTCATTTCCCTGACGATCTCAGCAAACACTTCATTGACATTTGTCCGATTTTTGGCACTAGCTTCAACAAATGGGCAGCCCCAAATTTGTGCCAAAGTACTTCCTTCCAAAGTTGGCACCTCTCTTTGATGTTCTAGATCTACTTTATTTCCTACTAACAATATGGGCACTCTTTCTGAACCTTTAACACGAGTAATAAGTTCCTTCATCGATTTTATATCCTGAAAGGTCTGGTGGTTAGTAAGACTGTAAACCACAACAAATCCTTGGCCATTTTTAATATATAAATCGCGCATACTCGCGAACTGTTCGGTACCAGCAGTGTCCAAAATTTCAAGCACGCAGGGTGAATTATCAACTTCAATCTCTTTTCTGTAAAAATCTTCAATGGTGGGGTCATATTTCTCCATAAAACAACCAGACACAAACTGTACAGTAAGAGCACTTTTCCCAACCCCACCCGATCCCAAAACTACAACTTTGAACTCACGCATTATTTCACTTTAAAGATCCTTCAACAATGAGCACTAACAACTTCTGAGGTAACTATCACACTATTTAATCACATTCAAAGGTAAAACGCTTATTTAAAGCATTGTGATAAAACACATTTCACCTCTAAAGGTAACCATCACATCCAGACATCTCCACGTCTGTCGCCATCTTTCTCCACTGTGGAGATGGAAACTCACTGCTGGGGAGCAATATCATATCTAGCGGTATCTACCGGACAAATATTACCCTAACAATGCCTTCTTCTGCGCAACCTCACTGCGCCTTCTCCCTTCTTTCATTCTTTCCTTTTATCTATCTTTTTCTAGGCTTAAATAACTCTTCATTTTGTAATTCCATGAGAATATTCAATAGTTAAAAAGGAAAATACCACTGAATAAACTTTTCCATTGTGAACAATCTATTTTCCTGTCTTAGAGAATTTCAAACCATACTATACAGGAATATGGTCATCACTACATAAATACTTTTATGTTTGAATTTGAGGTAGTAATGAAATTGTAATATATGACTAAGCTACCATATATATATCTGGTGTTTAAGGTCAGTCTTTAGAGGAATTAACATTTATTTCTCACTTAATCATTGAGGAATTCAACTTTTGAATTGAATTACCTTTGTTACAACATTTAATTTGGAGAAATGAATTACATTTTCACCCTTTCTGGCACAGGATATATTAATATCAATATCAAGTTAGTTACTTGCCAAAATTATTTAAAGAATGAAATTCATCCAAATTTCTTTTTATTAATTAAAATGACCAATAATAAACAAAATTTCATTTTCATTCTAATTACATTCCTACAGATTAAGTATACTCTCTCATTATGTACATTGATTATAAATGATTCTTTTTATTTTAACTTCTTTGCCTCATTTATCAGATCTGAGAGCAAAAATTTTGTTTTGCATTTAGCCATTGTTAAAGCAGTTGTTATTAATTTTGTTGCTGATAGAAAACATGTATGACATGAGACAAGTACATATTAAAGGTACATTGTTCCATACTTTTAAACTATACTTTAACTCGAGTATTTATTTATTTATTAATAACACTAACTTGTTCACTTAACTATTTTCACAATCTTAATAACTTTTAATTTTAATAGCTTATTTCATTTTGAGCCTCCTTCATTATTTTGATTCCATATTAATAGATGTATTATAATTATTAGACGCACCCATCTTTTGTCTATTAAAAAAATGAATATAATTTTTTTTTATCTTTAGGATATTTTAAATAGGTTTCATTTACATGGTTTTCCTTTAATTTAATTTAATTTTTTATAACATTTTTTTTAAATTTGCTTTAAAAATTTGGGAAATTATTCATATTTAAATTTTGACACTTGAAAAATAGAAATTTTTGTTAGTATCTGCTAGCTTATTAGTAAGGAATTAAGTTTATTAGTTTTAGGAGTTAAGTTTTTGTTTATATTAGTCTCATAAGTGTGGTATAAAAGGGAACACTTATAAACGTTGATTTTTTTTTTTTAATAAAATTTAATATTAGTAAAAAATTAAACGGGCAATGCAAATCAACCTTTTATTTTATTTTAAAAATAACCATTAGATGAAATCAATATTTAACTACTAAATGTATGCTTATGCCATCTTTTGAGGGTTTTCTCAACAAAGATGATTTACAGATTGTGGCGCAACCTGCGTTATCAATAATTCTACTAGGAGTATGAGTAGGTTAACGTGCTGTCTTAGTTCACTATCGTTGGTTAATTAATTCAACAAGGTACCATAACAAAGTTTAAAAATTGATTCCCTTATTTATTTTAGTTTTATTTTTACTAGCAAAAAGTAACATTTTTAAATGAACCTGAAAAAGTATCTATCTTAAAATAATTCTCATTAAGTAATTTGTATTTCAGTTAGTATACTATGACATCCTACCCTGACCCAAACAGTGGGATGTATCCTCCACCTTACCCAGGTACATGAAATTAAGTAATGTTCAATGCTTTTAATATTTTTGAATGTTATTTTTAACCTTCCGCTTGTCGAGTTAATTATGCCTTTCTTTGCTTAAAATTCACATGGTTTTATGGAGTTTTCTATAACTAATCAATATGTCACTAACAAAATTTCATTTCCTATATCAAAAAAGTTATAAACAAATAAATGAACCCTTTTCTCTTTAAGGGTGTTTCCTATTCTCTTGTGATAACTCTGGACTTGGTTGTACTATTTGTTATTTCTTCCTTTTAAAATTAAATATTTTTTCTTCTTGAGCATGTAAAGGTTTTCCCGTATCAAACTGATCTGACAAAATAAAAATTTATTTTGTATAATCTGAATAAATATCTCCTTATTCATTTCTTATGGTCAGAAGGTATAAATCCGCATTAAATTATTATATTTCTCAGAAATTAGTTGGGGGCTTCAATATTTTATATGTCGGATTATTGTATAAGATAAAATCCTAGCTCAAATTATCATGGAATCAATATTTGTTTATTAATAAATAAAGATTGTTTCCCTGACAATTTTAGCTAACTAATTTTTCCCCAGCTATGCCTTGAGAATATGCTATTTCAATCTAACTTCTAAATGAACATATAAATTTGTATGTAATTAACTTTGTTTTGAATATGTAATTTGATCATAATATTCAATTATGAATCAGGGATGAAGTCACCTCAACTGTTGTGTGTGATTCACACATCTCTTTTAGTTGTGTTTTAAAAATAAGAATAACTGGTAATATTTAATAATTAAATTTATAGTTTATTACAGAAATTTGTGAGATTTAGCAAACCTAAGATTTAATAAAAAACATATAATGGCTATTATTACAATTAATGATTATTTTAAAAATTTGTATTTACTATTTTCTTTTTATTACTTATAATTATGTCATAATTGCTTGGTATAAATATTAATGAAACAGGTCATAAAATGTAGTGCTTGCTGTTCTGGATCTAAAATATATATAATTAATTACTGTTGTGGTTGATTGATAAATTGAAATTAAGGGTATGGTTGTTGAGTGTCTGTCCAATTTCAGATAGCACAGCTAATGCAGTTTTATTCATTTTATTGACATCTTTACACAAATTCAAGGTCATATCTTCTTCTGCTGGAAAAATGATGTGAAGTGTATTTATCAACAATATAAACTAATGTCTGTGGATAGCAATGCTTATGGTGCAATGTAAAATAAAAGAGTTTAGAATACATTATAAAACATACAGGAATTGCATATAAAATTTTATATTAAATCTAAATATTTTATAATTAAATCAATTTAAAATATTTTTTATTTTTAACTTGTATTTATATAATTTTTGTTTTATTCAATTCAACCGATTCCTTAAAACACCTTAGTATGTGGTTAGCCATCAGTTTCGTATATCGTAAAAGTAAATATATTGTAATTTAACTGTTAATGCTTGTCTAATCAAAAGCTAACTGGATATTCATCCTATAACCATAAGTATTTTGATGGAATGAGGATAAAATCCTTCAAAAACATCTTGATGAATGATTTTTTTACTTTTAAACTTATCGATTATTATATTTAGTGATTAATTAATATATCTTTTTCATTTTATTTATTATTTATTTGGCTTTACCCTATTTAAATATATATGCTTTTTCATTTTGATTACTAATTTTCTTCAGAACTACTGAAAGAAATTGTATCTATTTTAAAATTATTTTTTGTAAAACTTCAATATTTTTATTTAGTTCAGATAAGATCGGATTATCAATGATAAATACAAGTAGTTTCATTGGCCTATAGAGCTATAAATTTTGAATCTCTAGAAAGTAAGATTAAAAAAAAAACTTTTTCACTTATTTTATTGTCCAAAATTGAAGTTAATTCCATGTCAATGTATCTAATCTAAAAAACACAACTGATAATAGGGAAAAAAAGTTAATTGAGCCTATCTCAAACAATTGTGCTATAAACATGAAAAACAAGCTATAAATCCAACTCATGATAGTAGAGCAGTCGTTCTCCGCCAAAGCATTTGTTGTATAATTAAAACAAATTATATATTCTTGTAAGATATTCAGTTTTGATTTCTTCAGATAATATGGCTGATTCAAAAATAAGTAATACTATTTTCTATAAATAAGCTTTGCATGGCATTGTCAACAGGTGCTGGTATAATCCTTTAGGTTCTGTAAAGCACTAATCTTCTAACATTACAGCTTGTTCATACCCTGCAACTGCACATCCTCTGCAACCTGCTTTTAACCCGTCTTACCGTGGTTTTGGTGAGTTAATAAGCAATTTATAACCCTGAAATCCTTGTAGTGTTTGTTTTATTGTTTTATCTGGTTTAATAAGTTAAAATAAAAGTTGTTTGTACAATGATATGGTTTCATGATATATAGTTTTATAATAAATTAACAAATTGATTGCCGTCTAGCAAGTTTGCATTGTTGCCTATGACACCGACTACAAGTTATTTCGTATTTTTACTAGATTACTGATTATGAGTTATCTCGTAGTTGACATTTAAATACATTTAATATGTACTTTTTCCCTTTTATATAATTATTCTGATGAATTAGTCTTTTTATTCTCTCTTTGTAAATGTTTTTGGTCAAATGATTTTATTATTCTTCATTAGCATATATCCTGGAAAAAATTAATTATTTGTTAATTGATTTGGTAGGTATGGAAGTTTTTTTAAACTTCGGAATTTTCACATGACCAATCTTAAAATGAATATTATTAATTGTGCTAGAGTGTTGCTCATGTGTACGTTTCAGAATTTATTAATTAAACGTTAGTTTTAACTTCGGCTCAGATCTATATTATTTTAAAATTGTCTAATATTTAACAATAAAGGTTAAATATGTATTGAAAATGAAATATTGGAAGATTATTGATTGACCGTGTGTAAAGATGAAAGGAATATGGTCCGGGTGCGGTCAAGAAAAACTCAAATAGTAGAAATATACTAATTTAATGAGCCAACGTTTCCCCCCACGTACAACTATGTGTTTGTATCTTTTTTAGCCCTGAAGAAGCCCTGCAACGTGGGGCGAAACGTTGGCTCATTAAATTAGTATATTTCTACTATTTGAGTTTTTCTTGACCGCACCCGGACCATATTCCTTTCATGAAAATGAAATATGTTTAAAAGCTTTTATGGTAACACAAATTCCATAAATGAAACTATTTAATCATAACACAACATTACATCTATGATTTTTATATAACATTGTTTTGTTCATAGTGTAAATGTGTTTTTTAATTGTTCAAAAGTAAAACTATTATGATTATATTAAAACAAAGGTTTATACTGTGAGAAGTTTCTTACATGTTTTAACATCTCCTGAATTAATTGGATTATACTTAAACTTTAAAATTTGTGAAGCTGTTCAAACATTTTATATTTCAAAATCTCCATTGTAAACTTCCTTTTTTTCATTAACACTCTAGTAGTCACACCCTCTTTTAGTGCACAAAAGTCATCTATGAGGTGCCACTTCATTTGGACTATATATCCTACTTACAGGATTGCTTTAAATATTATATAAATTATTTCATGTATTTCACAAAAAAAAATTTTAAATATATGTAAATATTGTACAAATGGGTCAAAATCTAATTATCATAATGTTTAATTAAACTAAGGTTGGTATAATAATTTAATTAAAAATAGTACTTGTTTGAACTAGTAAAATTAATTGACAACGGTTTTTTTCTCTCCACCTGTCATTTGCACTAATTACCAAGCTATGTGAGCCTAAGCATTTTTCTACTTGAAGGGACTATTTAAAATGAAAAATGTTCATGTAATCACTCAGAAGACTTGCGACAACTGGAATGTTAATAATTCTAAGAACTTGTTTTTGATGTTTAGAAAAATGGAATACACCAGATTTTTGTTTAACACCTCTTTAAATTTTCGGTTGATTTCTTCTCCAATGTTACCACTCTAGACGTAATAATTTTTTAGCTCCAAATTACTTGTGAGGGTAACATACTTTTTTTCCAAGTTTTCTATTAGCACTTAATTTTTTTTCCTCTCTTCTTTGTTTATTACTTTTTAGAAAAAGAATCAGAATATACTGAATTATATTTAGATTAAATTGATGAAAAAAAAAATTATTTTCTTAAACAAACCAAATATTTATTTAATCCATTGTTGGCCAAACTTTTTTCAGTAGGGACTTTTATAAGAATTGATATATAATATTAAAAAATTGTGTTTACTTAAAAAGTTAAAGTAATTTCTTCAGATATAACGTCATGGTTCAGTTAGGAGGCTCTGCTATGAAAACTCAACACTAGTCACGTACCATGAAGAAAAAAATATGGCAACTTATTTTTAATTTTTGTCCTCTAAATTTAGTTAAGTTGATATTTTATTTAAAAATATCATTTTCGATCCATTGTATATTCATTTTTTTTTTTTAACCCTTATCAAACCGGAGTTTAGGTAAAGTAAGGAGAATAAATTTTTATGAACATTTTAAAGCCGAATGGGACACTTTTTGAAAATGTTTATTTCATTATGAAAACTATGGTGGTGATATTGGATTTTTTTTCCTTATTAGTTTTGCTATCCTTAATTTTGAGTCAGAAATTAACAAAAAATTACAGACTTTAGAATTCTTTTTTTGTTTTCTGAAGACGGTATTATCAAAATTTGTTTTAAAAAATGTGTTATGTTTAAACCTAAAATTTATTTAAGCTATAATGTGAGAACAGTTTATGAATGTTACTTAAAATAAACTTTATCATATACTATGTGTTCATCATTATGATGAACATACATCATGTAACATATGTTGTTATTTTGATTTATATTTGTCTTACTAAAAAAAAAAAAAAAAAAAAAAAAAAGGAGTAGAAGGTAAGCCTATATTTAATTCTTCCACTATACAATCATTTATTCAATTTTACATCACCTATTCATTTAATGATGTTTGAATTATTTCTAACATTATAAATCAGAAAATTAGAAGTAGTAATATAAAAAGGTAACTTGTAATATAGGAACAATATACAGTAATTCAAGATGATAACAAACAGAATAGGAAAACAAAAATAATATGACAAAATATAAAAAACCAAAGTAGTAGAAATAAGCAAGTAATAAAAATTAAAATAAATATGAGGACTTCAAGCCTTCCTGATGAAGGCTAGAAATTGAGGATGGAATGTTGGAGCTCAATAAAAAATAAGTTTTGCATTTTGCAGTGTATTTTTGTTCTTCATTTCACAGACCACACCCCCAACCACCCTCTTATGAAAAGATCTACAGTCAAAAACCAACTCATCATTATTTGGAAATTTTTTTATTTTTAATACTGTTTCTATTGTTAGAGATATCTATCGATAATAATTCTCTATTATTTAATAGGTGGACCAGGAGGTTATCCTCCTTCACAGGGTTACCCGCCTGCTGGTTACCCTCCACCTGGTGGCTATGGACCCCCTCAAGGAGGTGGTTATCCACCAGCACAAGGTGGCTATGGGCCTCCCCAGGGTGGTTATCCACCACCACAAGGAGGATTTCCACCAGGTCCAGGGTTTGCTCCTCCACCGAACCAGGCAGCATACCCTCCTGGTGGTTATCAACCTGCTCCAAACAGTTATCCACCTCCTGGAGGCTATGGTGCTCCAACTGCTCCCATTTCTACACAGCCAACTTCTGGAGCACAAGGTCAGTATAATTATCATGTATTATTTATTTGAAAAGATTGGAAGAAGCATATGACAAGCCAGGTGATGTAAATTGTTCTGTAGAAAAAATTCTTTAATTTTTCATTAGTTAATATTTCATAATATTGTGAATAAATATGTTGTGTTAGACAAACTAACACAATAAATAGCTTCATAGAGAAACAAAGGAACATTTTGCACAAAATTTTAATATTCTTCAAGGTTATGGCTTATCACACTCTTGCCCCAAGTTATCCATTTATTAATGTTCATAAAACTGTATTAGTTATTTGTAGAATTGCATTAATATTAATACACAAGTCATTTCTGTTGTAAATACAGTAAAACTTTGATTAACCATGCCTCAATCTTCCATGTTCACCCAGACTATTTAGCAATGGCCTTATATATCTAAACTGTTACTGCTACAGGAAATTGTGCCCCCTTCTACACTTTTTCAAACAGCACATTTCATACTCATTACAAGTAGTCTCTAAAGTAAACCATGAAAGTTTAAAACAATTTGTGCATGAGTTCAGTTTGGGTGATCACACTGTGAGTGATTCTAGCTTGATAATGGCATAATAGTTCTTTCCTAATATATATCTTATTATATATATTCTATTCCATTATAATATATAATAGATTGTAAAACATTGAGAGAATCAAAGGAAAAAAAAAATGTATCACAATTTATAGTAATAAAAAGAGTATTTACTTTTTTTCCAAATAATTGCTGAAACATATTTATACAAGTTATTACAAATAGCTCTCATTCTTCCAGTAATATTATGTTCTATATCGCATTTACAATATTTAGATGGATGGATGAGCTCTCCCCAAACAAGACCCGTTAACTGTCCTCCAGGCTTAGAATATCTTACCACTATCGATCAGCTCCTTGTCCACCAAAAAGTTGAACTTCTTGAAGGTAAGTAAGTTTTAGTTACCCTTTTAAATTGAATTTGTCAATTTTTGTCTTTTTATTTATAGTTTTTGATAAGCCCTCGAAGAATGGTGTCGTAATTGGAGGATTAAGATAAATTCCAACAAATCCCATCAAATCACCTTTACCCTTCGTTGTAAACCTGCTGAGTTTCATTTAATGATGTTACCATTACCCCTGTCGAACAGATCCGCTACCTAGGACTACATTTGGATAAACGATTAACCTGGAATCCTCACACAAGACTGAAAAGACAGGAAACTGCATGTCGATTTTGACTATTACAGCACTTACTAGACAAATGGTCCAAACTTCCACCACATTACAAAAGACTGATCTACATGACTGTAATAAGGCCAATCTGGACATATGGAGTTGAGCTTTGGGGCTCCCCTAAACCTTTGAATTCTTCTCGTATTCAATCCTTACAATCCAAAATCCTTTGTAAAATCCTCAATGCTCCTTACTTTGTCACAAATAAAATCAGGCATAAAGACCTTAATGTTCCCTATGTAACCGATCTAGCCCGAACCAGATATCACTCCTTACATTATAAACTCCCTAACCACTCAAACCCCCTAGTTTCTAACCTTGCATTCTCTTCCATTCCTGACAATCCTCCGAGGCACCTGAAAAGAAGATGGCCAGGAGACCAGCTAATGTAAAATGTCATTAGAGTGCTACCAATGGATAGTTTCTCTACATGCCTGTAACACTCCAATTTAACTTAGATCAGATTTACTAAATGCATTATAATGTACAGTTTTAAATAGCAATAAATAAATATTTAAAAAAAAAAAGTTTTTGATAAATGATTCTTTTAGGTATGTATGCACTTTAAGCTATTTTAAATGTTTAAAATTCAGAACTAACTAATCTTTTTCATTGTACTTTATTAAGGATATTATTTATTTACATACATATATATTTATTACGTAATAATGTATATTATATTTATAGCGTTCACCGGATTTGAAACACAGAATAAATTCACCGTCAAAAATAGCCTTGGGCAAAAAGTGTTCTACGCAGTGGAAGATTCAGGATGCCTCACACGTTGCTGTTGTGGACCATGGAGGCCCTTTGACATGAAGATTTTAGACAATTTCAGAAACGAAGTTATTCATCTCTATAGACCGCTAGCTTGTGATAGCTGTTGGTTTCCATGTTGTTTACAGGTATTTTTAATTTTTTTTTAATTAGGTGTGTTTTGCAACACAATTTCAGTGTTAATTTATAATTTTATATCTTAATTTATTTAGATTAGGAAGTAATTAGTTTGTAATGTTCTTTGAACATTAGGAACTGTTTTCAACTATTGTCCCTTTGTAGCGTATTTAATAAATGGTAACTTGATGCTGCTTGGGTCCTTGGGATGTAATTGGACCTAAACTAAAATATCTGGTACATTACACAACTTTCACTTGCCACCGTACCCTAAAACGTTTTGTGAAGATTGGTAGGCTGGTATTTAAGTTATCACTAGTTTTGGGTTTTGAAAGAAAAAAAATTTAATAACAGGAAAAAAGACCAAGGAGTTCATACAAAAAAATTTATCTTCTGATATATTACTTTTTCTTCAGCCAGATCATGTTTTATTCGTTTTTCAATATCTCGGGTCTTATTGCCAAAACATCTCTAATCTAATGAGCCATTTCTTCCATCTTTTTATGTTGTTTGAATTGAAAGGTATCTGACTTTCATTTTTAAAAAAATTTTTCTGTTAGTACTAATGGTTTTATTAGGACTTAATCGAACATTTTAAAAATATTCAAACCATGATTATGATCGAGGAGTCAAATCCATATTAATCAGTAGGGATGGGATTTTTGTTTTCATATATTTTTTTCTACTTCTATTTACCTGTTATGCTCCCTGGAAGATTTTGTGATTTTCTAAAGAATTTTAAACTAATTTTATTTTACAGTTTTCACATTTTTTCTTATAAATTCATATTTTCCTAAATCCTTTGTAATTTTTTTTTTACCTTACAAAATGTTTTATAATTTATAAAAAAAAAACTAAGTTCATAGATTGAAATTCCAACACAGATAGTAATGTGGTTCTCAATGATTTTCTTGGAAGGCTAAAATAAATATGTAATGTTATGTGAGTTCATGAGCTTAGTTATAGGTATTTTATTACTTTCAAGTACCAACCTCACTTATCATGTCTGTGTACATGGAACGATTGTTAGATCAATACAAATCGATTTAACAACACAATCATCAATGATTGGTTTTAAAAACTTACAATGCATCTCACTTGCAAATTTATTGATGGAAAAGATGAGGATGGCAAATTTAAACAACCATTATATTAACTATATTTTTATTTATTTTGAGATTTGTTTCAGTTCAATTACCCCAGTTTTGAATTTTTTCATATTAAATATTTCTTTGTTTTTTTTATTATATATCTATATAGAAATAAAAACATATTTTGGCTTTTTTATTACATAAAAATCCTATCCCTATTAATCAGTTCTAAACAATGCAATTAATAATTTTTTAGATGGTAAACTTTGATTTCACTTTCTTTTATTTTTGGTTGACTCTACTTTTAGATCTTTGGCCGCCCAAACCAGCCTCCTTCATGCCTGCCTATCTTGGGCTACTGCTTACCAGTTCGCTGCATGCAGCTCTTTTGCATCTTTGTTGATTCGTCTATCCATCTAGTTTTTGGCCTCCCACGTGGTCTCTTGCCAACCAGCATTCATTGTTGTTTAGAGGCTTCCTGATGGATTGCTTTGAGCCACATGTTCCACCCATCTTAATCTACTTGCCTCCATATCATGAGATATTGACTGACCAGTCTCAGCAAGCAATTTACTGTTAGTTTTTCACCTTCAGTGTTAAGACTCTGATCCCAGATCGCTCCAGTAATTGTGCAAAGGACTTTCTGTTTGAATATTTGTTTATTTTTTTGTATTGTTTATATTTTTAATAAATGTTTTAATACATTTCAATTTATTCAAGCTATTGTGTGATGCACTTTATTTATCTTTCTGGATTCTCATGTGTTCACTTACTTTTAGAAATTGGAAGTGTACGCACCATTAGGAACTCTTGCTGGAACAATAGAGCAGGAATGGAGTATCTTGACACCTCAGTACAGTGTGAAAAATGCTGCGGGTGATACAGTTTTAAGAATCGAAGGACCATTTTGTACTTTCACTATGTGCGGTGATGTAGAATTTAAGGTACGCTCATATACTTTACGGTAGATTGTTGCCTATCATATAATGTATTCTTAAGGATTGTAAATTTTATCAGGGTGTAAATGAAAGGGGCTTAAAAAATATCAACCAAATATATGCAAAATATACTAAACAACGAATGTATCCTATTTTATGTTATATTTTTAGCCCTTTGATCACGGGAAATTTAGACAGAAACTCGTACTCATTAGAAGGTAGCCATAAGAACACAAACAACTCCCTTTGACAGAGCTCTCAATGCTTTTTAGAGCTCCCTTGTTTCTAAAGTAACTCAATAAAGTGTTTGGGTAATTTTTGTTTTTAATTTCATTGTGTATCATCACTAAACCATATAATTAACTTAATAAAGCTAGATTATTAAATCAACTAATTCAATATACAATTTAATTTTCTTTTCCTAAATTTTTATCTTATATTTAGACAATATGATAATATTTTGCATATATAATACAATAATATTAGATTTATTGTATTTCTCATCCTCCTTTCTAATTTATAATTTTTTAGACTTGACTCTGGTAGAGTTACTTATGTAGGTTATTTACAATATTTACATACCTAGTTAACTGCCTCACTCTTTCACTTTTAATCTTTTTAAGTTATTAATCTATCAAATTTTATATTTAAATAAAAAAAATTAACTAATCTGCCTAAGTAGTTATATTTAATTTTAATAAAAATGTGTTGATTGACCGTGTGTAAAGATGAAAGGAATATGGTCCGGGTGTGGTCAGAAAAACTCAAATAGTAGAAATAATACTATTTTAATGAGCCAACGTTTCGCCCCACGTTGCAGGGCTTCGTCAGGACTATTTTGATGGCAGTCAAAACAAAAATAGATTTTTTTAAATCCAAAAAATTTGCATTTTTGTTTTGACTCCCGTCAAAATAGCCCTGACGAAGCCCTGCAACGTGGGGCGAAACGTTGGCTCATTAAAATAGTATTATTTCTACTATTTGAGTTTTTCTGACCGCACCCGGACCATATTCCTTTCATTTAATTTTAATGTTTACTATTTACAAAACTAACAAATTTTCATTATCAATTTAATTGAAAGAAATTCTTACAAAACCACCTAAGTGCATAATTTCAATATTTATTAATTATGAAAATAATAAATTTTATATATAATTTTCAGTAAAAAATAAAAATCACAAACCTAGTTGAGCTCTACTTCATTAATTTTAATATTATAAATTATGAAAATAACTAATTTTTCAGGTAAATTTGACCCTAAATGCAACAGATGGGTCTGTTGGCTCCATTACCTTTTATATAATATATGTTTAATATAATGTATTTATTACTTTACTCATTTGTTTATTTGTGCGGTACTAGATTTTACAACTTCAAAATAATCCAAAATTAATTAGTTTAATTCACCAAAATGTAAGATTAACAAATAATGCTGGGTCCTTCAGACCCACCTGTCTGTCCAGCTGAGCTTTAAAGGGGGGGAAAGCTTTTGTGAGGTCTCCTAGCTCACTCAAGTTCCGATAAGCTGAAGTCATATTCTATCTAGCGGTTAGAAAATGTAATATAAATCCTCTAAAATGCCATTAGATGGTGCCAAGCTTGAACTATCTCTAAAGCATACTGATACTGTTTACATCAGCTAAAGATGAAAAATTACAGAAACATTATAACTTCTGTAGGACTCGCCTTCCTGCACACTTCATTTACAGTGAACCATTGTCTAAGGGTTAAGTGAGATGCAACTTTAGTTCTTTTTTTTTTTTTTTAATGTTCAATAAGGTTAATTAGATACACATGTAACAATTAAAATGTATTTTGAATTTTTATAATTTTAGAATATATTGTAATATCCTCTTTTATGAGTAAATAGCTATTTTTTATGTATAAATGATTTTTAGTATGTTTTATGTTATGTATCATTTCAGTATTGTTTATTTTTTGTATTAAACCAAAAAGCAAGCAAATCCATTTTCATCAGTAAAATATGCAGTCACAAAAGATATCATTCAAAGCCAAGATGGCGGTGCCATTCAAAAGTCCGTTGAGCAGATTCAAATATTTTAAACTTTATTTATCTTCCCATCATAATTGTAGTTACAGTAAATTTAAGAAAAAATATAAGTCAAGAATAAGCGTTAAAGAAAGTCACCTGCAAAAACTCTAAACTGTTGTGCTACAATTGATGTTTACATTGAACATTGAGAGAAAGATCATGGTTGGTTTACTGCACTTGGGTTTTGGGCGCCGAGGGGAGGACATATCCTGGATGCAGTAGGCCCTGAACATCTTTGGTCTCACAGTAGTAGACATCTTGAAAAAGAAGTCTTTGATAATCAGTTTTATTTTATTTATAATCTGATTGTTGTGATAAATTTTAACAAATAAGGTTGACTGTGATAAATAATTTTAATTTTTAATTTAATGTAAACAATTTGACTAATTAAGGTAATTTGTGGACTGATATAAATGATCTGGGCAGACTAGCCTGCATGAAGTTATTTTTTAAATGATTTGGTTCTAAAATAGTAATAAGATTGTCCTTGAGGATAGCCGAATTGGCCGAAATGTCGGACTTATAAAAGAATAAAAAATGTTTTGAGACTAAAATGGATAAAATTTTATTTATTTAATCAATTTTATTGTTATTCTAAACGTAATTGTTTTAAATTTTTTTTTTAATCTTATACTTAACTCTGTTTGATATTTGAAGGTATTGACATTGGACGGAGCAGTTGTTGGTAAAATTACCAAACAGTGGTCTGGGTTACTGAGAGAAATGTTTACCGATGCTGACTACTTTGGCATAACGTTCCCGATGGATCTAGATGTTAAGATAAAAGCAGTGATGCTTGGAGCTTGCTTTCTTATTGTAAGCATTTATTTAAATCTTAAAATACTAATTGTTCATTTTTATTACACTCACCACACCTGCTGGTTGGATATATCATTTGATCTATCTATTATAGAACTTCCTTTCCTCTTGTTAATATAAATCTGATTATTTTTTAATTTATCAACATCCTTACTTCTATGTTTTCATATTCTTGCAAGGAAAATACAGAATTTTACGAGGAGAAGATGGTTGGGGGGCAGTGAAAATCAAACACAAATAAGTTGATGTAACTTATTTAATTGTGCCTACGTTTTGGCTAGAATTTCTAGCCTTCATCGGAGCTAAGAACAGAACAAGATAACAACTGATGAATATAGAAAATGAAAAATAAAATACAAACAGAATGACATAAAGTGAATAATTTTACAGAATGGAATTAATAAAATGAAGTGATGAGATAAGTAGAAAATAAAATGTATACATAGGTAATTGAATAAGTAGGTAAAATAACATAATTAAGGAAATAAAATAAAAATGAAGTTATATAATGCAAAGAAGTAGGAATATATTAGTTATTAATAATTTAAAAATTGAAATATGGAAAGAAAAAGAAAATTAAGAGAAAGAAAAGTTTAACAAAAGAAATGAATAGAAGAAAAAAAAATTAACTGCTTCAAAATCTTTTTTTTTTTTTTTTGTCAAGTTGTGTTTCATATTGACTGCACCCCCAACCATCTTCTTCTCGTACAAGTCATCCACGGTCAACTATCTCTCATAATTATCATACAGAATTTTACATTTTAGAATCAATATTTTAATTACTTACTTATTAATAATTTTTTTTAGGATTATATGTTCTTTGAAAAGAAAGGAAATCGTGAGGACGACCGCCCAGGAATGTTTTAAATATCCCATCAGGTATAATCAAATAATTAAAATCTATGTAATTGTTCTTTTACTCAAACTAAGCGTACAAAGTGTCTATATTGTATTCATTGTTGTCGGTTTAATTACTAAATTGTACTCGAGTGATAGAATCTCAGTAACTTGTATGGTCTGTCTAATCTAATAAGGCTGATTAACTTAACATTTATTTTTGTGCAAGGATTATTTTTTTAAGCAGTCAAGCTATATGTTGGCGATACTGGAGGAAAGATAGGTGTGTAGTAGTTGTTTTCCTTGTTAACCAAAGATTGTACTTCCATCTTATTAGAATAGGCTATCTTCCGTGTTAAGTTTGTCATCAATATTTTAAACTTTTGTTAACATTTTTTTTTTTTTGTCTATTCAACTTTGAGGTGCTATTAATGATATTCTGAAACACTACAGCACATGTATTTTATTAGTCATCTGTGTGCATATATATTTTTATATATATTACTTGTTTTTAAGATATAATCCTTAAAATTTGCATTTGTTTTTAACTAAATTGTTTTGTTTTATATATTCTATGAGATATAAAAAAGTGTTAATTATTAAAAGTTTCATAATCAATGTTAATCAAATTACATATATTGCTTTGTTCATAATTGATATTATATCATAATTATAATGTAATTTTTACTCACTGTGTTCATTTTTAAGGTTATTGGGAACTCTGTGAGAAATTATTCTCTTTAACTTAAAGCATACGTAAATTTATTGTATGGTCATATTAAATGTTAGCACTGTGCCATTGTTAACTAAGTATGAATGTTTTATCGTTTTAAGTTGATATGCAGTGCTTAAATGTATTATCTGATTCAATAAAACCATTGTTGAATTAATTTTGTCTAATATATAATATAATATGATATTTAGCGATGTACATAGCAGCATTGACATAACTGCCACATGTATATCCCTTCACAGTGCATTTTCTCTCTTATCAACATAAATGATCAGTGGGATAATTTTATTTATCGTTAAAAAAAAAAGATACTTTCTCAGAAGTTGCTACATTGATGTTGTAGGAATGCTTAAAACTCAGGAAACATTTGTTTTTAATATGAATTATCTAAATCTAATCTAAAAGCTTATAAAAATAAAAAATTGTATTACTCAAAGTTTTAATTTGAAAATCTTTTTTCCTACAAGAGAATAGCATATCAAGGTGTTAATATGCTTCCTTGAGAAATTGGATATCATTACATATTTATTTATAATGTCAAATACTTTTCTGCCTTTTCTCTCTATGGATTTCAAAATATTAATATTTGTATTAATAACCAGTCAACTTGTTTCTTTAAGTAGACTAAGAAAATAATATTTCTGATTATATTAAATGGGTTTAAATTAAAAACTAAAAATCACTTCGGTAAAGTAGGCTAAAAAAAACTTTTGTTAACCTGCTTTCAAATCCTTTAATACAAATCTTCATAGAAATAAAAAAATTAATAATCTTTGGACTTGATTGACTTGGGGAATTCTTTTTTTCTTCTTTGTTCACTAAACATTCATAACACCCCAGGATTTTATCCAAATCTACTACAACTGTTGCAAGATGTATTTCTGCTCTTTCAACCCATATCAATATCTTTTATATTTCACCCTTTTTGAGGGAGAAAAAATAATTTCAAATAAATAAAAAATCTTGAAACGTTTTTTAAATATTTTCCAGTGCTGATTGTTTACTTTTATGTAGTGTATAGGGCCTTAAAATATTCCTAAGTTTCGCATAAATTCCTTGAGTGGTGTTGAAGTTATTGAAATTTCGGGGAAAAAAATCCAAGGCACAGTGTGAAAAACTTTTATTTTTCTATTAACTATGAAAATTTGTATTGTAACAGTTTCTTGAGTTGCAAAAAACAAATAAAAACTTTGTTTCTCCCTACAAAATAAAACCGTTTAGCTTAGTCAATCAGTCCAAATTGTTTCAATATTGTATTCATACCATAGCACAGTGGGGTAATTATATAACCAATAACATTTTTCCTTGTGTAGAATAAGAAAAATGTATTTCCGATTTTATTAAATGAGTTTAAATATATACAGAATCATAACAATCCATAAGATGCTTTCTGTAAAGCATTCCCCCAAAAAACTATAAAACCCTTAAACAAAAATTTTCTTAGAATTATTTAATTATTTTATTTTTTGATTTCTTTGAAAATTAACTCCAGCCCCATCTGAGACATTGCAGAATAAATTTTGATGTAAATTCAAATTTAAATTAGTCATAAAAGGCCGAGGAAACATTTAGTAGCCTTGATATATATACTCTGGTTGACCTACTAGGCACCTACCCACTGTAGAAAGAGGTAAGTTATTTACATTATTCATAATTATAACAAAGAAAAAGTTTAACAATTCATTTTTTTGTTGGTCTGGATGATGGTTGTTATCCCTGTTTGTTTTTTAGCTCTAATGAAGACCTGAAATTCAGGTCGAAATGTCGGCACAAGTAAATAATTTTTTTTTATTTGCTGACCACACCCCCTCCCCAACTATCTTCCGCGTATTAATCTACAAGCAACTATCAACACCTCATTATGAAAATTGTTTAAATTTGAGTGTTAAACTTCTAGCAAATTTAAAATTGTTTCACTGGTCTGAATCATTGATTCTTTCATCACTTGTTCCAAACCAATATTGAAGAGCAGACAAGAGAGCCTCCTTCTCACTCACCATTATGAGAGGTAAATCTTTCAGAAGATCCCTGAACATGCACTACAGACACAATATTGTTCGTTGTAAGGATAAGCTTAATAGGTATATATAGGTATATTCTCAATGCTTGATACAGACAATCCCTCATTGTGAAATTGAGGGTCAGAAAGAGAAAGAGATTGGTGGATTAACATTGATTTTTTGGTGATAAGGATGTTAGGAAAAATAGTTGAAGAGTCTGCCAGAATAGAAAGGTTTGATATATCAATTAGTGGGTAGGGAGTCATCAAAATTCCTGATGACAAGTAGGTCAAAAAAAGAGAGGGAATGGTCAATTTCACGTTCAATAGTAAACCGAAGAATTTGGTCCAAAATCCTTGTCCTCAATCCTGACAGAATTGAATAATAATGAAAGCTTTATTAATAATTTCATAGATGTAGCAGTGCTAAATTGGTACGTTATATATATAGTTTTCCTAGTTAGCACACATTGTCCTTAGTTTGGCATTTAAGGCATTTATCAATTTTTTGAAAAAAATAAATTTTTACAATCATTTTGATTTTCACTTTTTGTTGGTGTTAACCAATTTCAATAATAGAAATTCTAGACTTTTTCTAAAAATTTTTTAATTTAAAACTTTTTTTTACAATTTTACAATTTTTTTTTTTGGAAATTGCTAAGAAGCAACATTTTTACTCATTAAATAATGAACTAATCTGTTTAATCAACTGATAGAAATTTTCTGTTAACATATACCTAAAGTAGTATAATTTAAGTTGTAACAACGCATTTTATTTTTTTAAAAAAGCAAAATTTTGTCTTCAAATTCTATCCATATTTATTTAAACATTATCTATAATAATAGTTCTACTAAATGCCAACAGGTAGCAGCACAATCAAGAAAGGTAGAAAATAGTAGTAGTTGTGACCGCAAGAGGCTAGCACCATCCAAAGAGCCCTTTTCTGAGTCAAAATCCAGCACGAAAAATTTATTTTTTAACAGGAGATTAGGAACTTACAGATCACTCAATCAAACCACCCCTATCCGGCCCTGATGAAATTTTTAAGCTCCTGTTATATCCTACTCTTCAAATAGAAAATAAAACATTCCTAAGACTTTAGAATGGTATCAACAGCATCTTCACCAAGAGAAAATGTCTCTTGATGGTGCTGTTGTTTTCTGGATGGTGTTGTTGTATCAGGTTTTTATGCACACAGAATGCATTCTTTTATTAATTCAAGTTTATTTCTGATCTAGGGGGATCGAAAAAAAAATCTGGATTCTTAGTGTTTGTTGTACGTAGTTTTAAAAACAAGGAGCTCTGAAAGAAAAATTAATTTTTTTTTTAACAGCCCATTAGCCCCAAATAGCCCATTTAATGATTTTTTATTTCCGAAAAGGAAAAGCCGCTGTACAGACAGTTATCAAAATTGGCAGTATGTATGGCGATGATGCCTTAGGAAAAAGCATGGACCGTAAGTGGTTTGCTCGGTTCAGAACCGGAAATTTTGACTTGGAAGACGCAAAGCACTCAGGTCGTCTTTCAACTACTGATGATTACGAAATTCAAGCATCGGTCACAGACAACCCTCAACGCGGGATATCGCAGAAACGCTTAACATATCTTATGCAAGTGTCTCAAATCATTTGAGGGCTGCGGAATATGGTTCTCGAAGTGATATATGGCTTCCTCACAATTTGACGGAAAAGAATTTATTGGACAACATATCCATTAGCGATTCCCTCCTGAAACACAATGTTAATGATCTATTTTTAAAGAGGTTGATAACTGGGGATGAAAAGTGGATCCTGTACAGTAATATTTTGAGGAAAAAGTCCTGGGGAAAACGAAATGACCCGCCGTTAACTACTCCAAAAGCATGATTACATCCAAAAAAGGTTATGCTGTGCATTTGGTGAGATTGGAAAGATGTCCTTTATTTTGAGCTCCTCCCGCCCAACTATTCTATTAATTCTGCAGTATACTGTGCCCAGTTGGAACAATTAAAGAATGTGGTCGAGCAAAAGCGTCCAGCGTTGCCTTATCGTAAAGGCATATGTTTTCCATCACGATAACGTCCGTCCTCACGTGTCTTTGCAGACTCGGCAGAAATAATCGGAGTTCGGCTAGGATGTGATTCCCCACCCATCCTATTCACCAGACCTGGCCCAACATTTTTTCACTTATTTCGGACCCTTCAAAACTCTCTTGACGGGAAACACTTTAATCAGCCCAAGCACTGCAAAACGCACATAGAGGAGTTCATTTCGCAAAAATCCGAGAATTTCTGGGAGGAAGGAATTAAAAAATTACCTGAAAGATGGCAACATGTAATATATCAAAACGGGCCCTATATAATTGATTAAAAATATTTACAAGAATCTGAAGTTTCTATTGAAATCACTAGTAAAAAACGCTACCAACTTATTTTACAACCGATACATTATTTTTAAATGCTCTGTCATAGGTTTTTATACCAGTATCTTTAAGTTTGGGAATACCAGTACAAGAATAAGAGAAAAATGTCTTCTTGGTAATAATGTGTTATTCCACCTCGAAATAATCTAGGCAAATAACAAATTACTATTTAAAACAGATAATAAAAATTACATAGTTTTACACCACTATATTTATTTAATAGTCTTTACAATCTTCACATTTTACTTTTTTATTGATATTTTCTTTTTCTTCACTAAATATATCTTTATTGAATCCATTGTTTTAATTTTTTTCATGTATTGTATTGCATCTATCTTGCCATTGTATTTATCTTAATTTTATTATCTATTTGTCTATGTTTTTTTTTTTTAATTTATTACGTATTCTATCATTTAATTTCTATTTATGTTTCCTTTATTATAATGATAATAGTTAAAATTATTAATTATTATTAAATTATTAATAAAATTATTAATTTATTGTCATCATATTTACATATAATTTTTATATTTTAATATTTTTTTCTTGTGTTTGTATATGGTATTTGTATATGTGGTACATATATGGTAGGAACGTGACGGTCGTGCGGGTTTGGGCGCAGGTTCCAGTGCGTTCGGTTCGATTCCCATCTGGGGCAGTTAAACATTCATTTTTCGACGGGCTCGAAGAATGATTCTTGACACTTCCAATTCCGCACTTCTGGTTAGTACGCGGCGGCAACCTTGGTTGCTGTTGGAAAAAAAAACCACAAATCCACTTGCTGGACTTGTTCCCCCCACCAAATACCAGTAACAGTTCATCTATATGGTACCATCATCTTCCCCCACTCTAATTTCATCCCACTTCTTCTTTTACCATTTATCATCTGTCTCTCAGCATGTCAGGTGGGTGATTCTGATTTGTTCATTATTTATTTATTATTTTATTTATTTATTCTTTCTTGATCTTTATTTATTCTGATGTTATATATTATTTCTTTAGTTATCTGTGCTTTTTTTTTTATTTCTCTTATATCTACTCTTCCATTTTTACGAGTTATTACATCTCCTGTCCATTTTAAATCTAGTACTCAGTTACTTCTTTTTTACGTGTACTTATTGTTATACATCTGATTTTTATATAATTTTTCATTTATATTTACATAATTTTTAATCCCACCTTACTAACTTCATTATCATTATATTATCTTACATTTCGAACATATTTTTAGTCATTTTTACCTTTAAAAAACTAGCAGTTAAAATATAAAAATAATTTGTAATTAATGTATTTAAAATAATCTTTTTTTTTTAATCTAAGTAACTAACCAAGCAAATATATTTTTTAAATTTTTTTGGATCTCAATTTGATTCTGAATTTGGCTACTTTCAGGTTCATTCTGTCAGTTCCACCTATATTTTCATTTTAGCGCTTGGTGAATGAGTTACTGAAATTTTCTTCTGCTCAGTGAATGAATGCTTTCTGATATTGGATAATTGAAATATGTCGTTAGACACAACTGTGACTTTGGAATTATCATTCCAGTAGCAAATAAGTAAGGTATTATCACATAGGTTGTTTTAAATTTTTCGATTAGTTTTCTCCAAATTAGAGCCAGGACACTTTACATTACATTTAGGACACTTTACAATACATTTACACTTTACAGTGCACTTCACAATAATACCAATTGTGAAGATGTAAAATAATTATTAGCATAAATGGACCAATAACCAACTTTTTGACCTTCTCGGCAGGTCTTTATATGGACTTAATGAAAAGCATAGAAAACCTTGTAAACTATTTATATATAGTTGATTTTCAGATAATAAACAATTTTCTAGTCACACATAAATAAAATTACTTCCAAGGGAGATTATACATCCGTGTTGGCTAATGTTGTGTTATTATTTGGTTAGGAATACAAGATAACTTTAAGAAAATTATATATAACGATAAGTTAATTTATAAGAGTATAGAAGTTAAAATAAATAGAATAAAATATTAATAATAAATACAGTAATGAATAATAAAAACAAAAATGTATTGCTGGATTAATAACAGACTAAATAATTCATTAAATAAAGTGATATCAAATGTAGTAAAAGGAAAAGAAGTAATGAGGAAGGAAAGGCAAGATAAATAAGGCAGGATGAAAAATGAATCATGGGTATAGATAAAAGTAGAAAAATACTAACCTCGAGTCTACTTTGCAGGCAGAGAACTAAATAAAATTTAAATTTATATTTTATTCCTGATAATCCTCATGCACCTGAAGAGAAGATGGCCTCAAGGCATTATATTGTAAAAATGTTTTTAGAGTGCTACCAATGGGTTGTTTCTCTACATGCCTGTATCATACCATTATCATCTTACTTAAAATTTACTTGTTGTATTTTATGGACAGTTGTAAATGTCAATAAGTAAATAAAACAAAAAAAAAATTATATTTCATCTTATATTCTCATCATCATATTTTGTAATAATTTATATCTTGTTTATTCATTTCTGATGAAGATTTTTTAAGATGAAGAGGATCAAAATGTTGGTTTTTAATAATGTAAATAGTATTTTATTCTATCTGGAGCCTCTTTCCCACACCATCAGCTTTAGTCCTGTTGGTCTTTAGCAATTTTTATGAGGCTAATGTAGACCTCAAAAGGAACAGAAAAGTTCATATAGACAATGGTCTGATTTTCAACAAAAAAATATAAAATTGATATTTTATGTTTTTTTAAGCAAGCTACATTTCTTTTCTTTTTTTATCTGTAAACAATAAATAAATTACTATTTAAGTTAGCTAATTATAAATTGCAACATTCTAAACTAGACGGAATTTTCTTTAAGTAAAAAATATAATTAATCTTTGTTAAAACCATTTAAAAGGGGCTTACAAGCATCTAAGTAACCCAAAGTTTTTTTTTTCATAAAATCCTGAATTATTCAGATTTTTGTTTTTATCTACCCCCTACCAGACTGCAGATTTTCCAATGTTGAAAAAATTATCCCTGTTTATTAAACTATAAGTAAAAAGATGAATAGCATGTGAAAATATCCAACATATAAGTTAATAAATAACAAGCCCTATCTTAATTAATAAAGAAATTGTATTTACAATTTAAAATAGCTTAGAGGAAATACAATCAAGATTTCTTGGAAATCGCAAAGAGGAAATACAATCAAGATTTCTTGGAAATCTAAAAAAAAATGCTTTATCCCATTGCTTCCAGATAGACTTCTAAGATTTAAATTATTGGTAGATAATTAGTAATTGCTGGTAGCATCAATTTCTTTACATCTTTTTTCAGAAATTCTTCCTTCTTTTTTTTTCTTACCTTTTATTTTTCCTTATCCAAGTCTTCACTTCCTTAATATATTGTCTTTGTTAGAGAATAAAGTAAGTATATCTTTGGAATATATCAATTTCTAAATAAAACCAAAACTATTTTGTCAAATGTGCCGCTACTAAAGCAAAGCAGTGTATGTAAGTATGTGTATGTTTAATTGTTAATATACTAATAGCCACGTTAATTTCCATTTTTATTATTGTTAGTTATAGTATTCTTTGTATTTTTATTTTTTGTGGATTTTCAATATTTGTTTAAGCACTTAGCTTTTTATAAACATTTGAAATTTAAAAAAAGTATAATTTCAATCAAAGTAAGATATATTGTCCTAGTTATAATCTATTTTACATTAAAGGCACTCCTTTAACAGCAAATACTCGTGTAAAATATAAAATTTTAACAAAAGACGAAATTCCAGTGAACAATAAGAACTATCGATATTCACAAATATTTCAAAAAGAAGACAAAAGACAAATAGACGAAATGTTAGAACAACAAATTATTCGCCTTTCTTTTTCGTCTTACCATTGTTCTATGTAGGTAGTCTCTAAAACATTAGACCTATCTGGAACAAAAAAAAAACGGAGAATTGTTATAATTGTTGAAATTAAACGAAAAAACTATTGATGACAAATATGCTATTTCTAACATTACCGATCTTTTAGATAAATAAAGAAAAAGTAATTACTTTTCTACAATAGATTTAACCAGTTCATTTCACCAAATTTTAATAGATAAAGAAAGCATTCCTAAAACTGTCTTTTCTATTGAAAACGGTTGTTTTGAGTTTTTAAGACTTCCAATTGGTTTAAAAAATAGTTTTCCAACTTTTAAGAGAGTACTTAATGATAGCATTATACTCATGGGTATTCCAAATTGTGTCGCGTTTCTCGACCATATAATAATTAATAATACAACCCTTCAGGAAATTTGTAAATTTTAAAAAATTAAGAGAATCAAATTTAAAAATGAATTCCGATAAAACGGAATTAAAAAAAAAGAAATTGAATATTTAGGACATCTTGTCACGCCAAACGGAGTTAAGCCTGACCGAATAAAATAATTGTAATAAAAAATTACCCGTTACCGAAAACTACCAAACAAATTAAAGCTTTTCTAGGATTGCTTGGGTACCACCTCCGTTTTATTCCAAATTTTGCGCGTTTAACAAACTCTTTGACCCGTTGTTTAAAGAAAGGAGCTAAAATTAACACCGCGGATAAAAATGATTTAGAAAGTTTTGAAACGTGTAAAAATATTTTAGTTAACAATTCTGTTCTCCAATATCCAGATTTCAACAAAACCTTTTTTTTAACTACGGGTTCCTCGAACTGAGAACCCTATTATCGCAACCTCGAGATCAATCATTATCGCAACCTCGAGATAAAACAAGAGCCGGAAAGAAGTCAGTTATTTCTCCCCAATTCTTGATTACTTTAATGAAAACTATGTATAATTACTAGTCAAAACTGATGAGTCTGCCAAATATAGGTAAGGGGAATAAAAAATGGCGGCTATTTCAAACCTTAAAAAACATTAATTTTTCATTCGGAGCTTTATACTTTAAAAACTTCCAACAACACTAAAAAATCTAAAAGAATATTATTTAAAGAAGAGTAAATTTGCTGAAATATTAGCCCTAATAGAGCTATTTACGTCCAATAGCTCTCGAGATATAGCCTTTTAAAAAGCAAAATTTCATAAATATGTACTAAAAAGATTAGTAGTTACCTATTTTATTTTGAGAAATCTATATCTCAGGAACTATGTGACGTACAGATGTCTATTAGCACTCAAATTAAAGCTAGTGTAATAATAAAGAAGTTTATGAACTTTATCTTCGTAGGAGTAGTATTTTTCATGATATTTGCTAAAATAAATTGATTTATAGTTGTTCGGACAATAAGTTTGATTTATGAAAAACTTCATTTCAGACACCATTGGACGCACACTTGTCTGCCAGCGCTCAAATTGAAGCTAGTTAAATTTACTACAAAATAGTTAATTATGTTTATCTTTGTAGGAGTAGTAGTTTTTATAATATTTGACAAAATAAACTCACAAAATGTTAATTTCTAGTTGTTCGTATAAAATGTTTGATTTTTGAAAAATATATCTCTAGACCCATAAGAAACATATGTCTGCCAACACTCAAAATAAAGAAAATTTAACTTAATATAAAGTAGTTTATGATACTTATCTTCGTAGGGGTAGTAGTTTTTATGATATTCACGTATGAATATAAATTTGGCAAATGAAAATTTGTCCGAACACCTATAAATCAATTTATTTTAGCATATATCATGAAAACTACTACTCCTATGAAGATAAACTACTTTATAGTCCATTAAACAAGCTTTAATTTGATTGCTACTAGATTTTTCAAAATAAATTCACCGACTACTGATCTTTCAGTACGTTCCATACAACATTTTTATGAAATGTTGCTTTTTAAAAGGCTATATCTCGAGAACTATTGAACACAAATAGCTCGATTAGGGGTTACATTTTAGCAAATTTACTCTACTTTAAATGATGTTCTCTTAGATTTTCTATTATTCTTGGAAGTTGTAAAGATATAGAGCTCCGAATAAAAAATTAATTATTTTTAACGTTTTGAAACAGACACCATTTTTTATTCCCCCTATCTATATCTAGGCAGACTCATCAATTTTGACTAGTAATTATTCATAGTTTTCATTAAAGTAATAAAAAATTGGGGTGAAATAACTGGGTTTTTTTCTTCTCTTGGGCTCTTGTACTAAGATCTATTATTATCGCATACGGACGGGATGTACCAGTCGCGTACGCAAACCGAATTCAAAATGACACAGATGGACAAACAAATTTAATGGATGGCTATCACGTTGGAAAAACTAATCACAGAGGTTCAGAAGAAATTTTTAATAAAATCAAAAGATTGTACTATTGGCCAAATATAAACAAAATAATTCAAAATTATATTAACAATTGTGAAATTTTTGTAGTTTCAAAACACGAATCCTATAAAACCTAAATATAATATGATTCAAATTCCATTGAAACCATTTGAAATAGTTCACGTGGATACAATAACTTTAGAAAATAAAAAATATTTAACCTTAATCCATACTTTTCCCAAATTTGCTCAAATATTAAATTAAAAAATGTACTTATAATAACACAATTAATTTTATCACTAGGCTTATTCCCATCGAAGTAATTTCTGGACATTTAGATATTGATACCTCTTTAGTAATAGATTTTAATAACCAAATTATAAATGATGTCGCAAGACATAAAGAAAGAGTAAAAATTTTGCATGGACAAAATAATCGTAAAAACCAAGAAGTGAAAGAAAAATACATTGCTAGGTTAAATAAAAACCGTGAGGAATTGCCAGAAAATATACCTGAAACTGTATAAATAGTCAACTGGCAGCAAAAATCTAAATTAAAAAATATTAATTAAGAAACAAAACGCATAAAACAACGGTTATTAATAAATCTCATTTTAACACCAGAGCCAAGATTCATCTCATTAATATCAAACACCCAAAGAAAAAGAAATATTCCAAAAACCCCTGTACCCCTTCAAGCACCAATGGTAGAAAAAGGTAGTAACCAATTCAAATTATGTAACCATACGTAATGTAATGCAAACTACTAATTTTATGTTTTTCGTTTTTAGAGGGATCAGAAAAAAAAAAAAAAAAAAAAAACCAACAGCCCTTACATCAACACTTTGCCTATCTCTTTATCAACCTCACCACATTCCTTTCTAGGACTGCCGCTGTTAATCAACTTATCAACGAGTTAATGTTAAAATAAGCTCATAACGAAAACGTGATAATATTTTTTTTACTTCCTTAATAATTATAAATAATTAATCTTGTGTATAATTAAGAGATATAATACTTCGTTTATGCGAAACTATAATAATATTTTTTTAGGCTCTGAGAGCCTCAATTATAATAACTTAAATATATTTTTTTTATAAATAAAGAAATAATCATACATTGGAGTACCAGGACTTATAATACTTGTTTATGTCAAATGATAGCTATAATGCCTAATTATAAGCTATAAGAGCCTCGATTATAATAACATAGATATTTTTATATAAATAAAAAAATGATTAATTATACATCACAGTATCAGGGTATATGATATTTTTTGATGTCAAAAGATGGCTTTAATGACCAATTATAGAAATAATAATATTTTTTTTTTAGGCTATAAGAGCTTTAGTTATAAAAACATGGATATTTTTATATAAATAAAGAAATAATTAATTATACATCACATTATCAGGGTATATGATATTTTTTTATGTCAAAAGATGACTATGATGTCCAAATATAAGAAAATAAAATGAGTAACGACTCATATTTGGAATAAGTATAATATAAAATGATAATAAAAACTGTAAGTTCAGACGGTATGAACTTCTCAAAAAAACATGTATATAAGTAATTAGATATTATGAGAGATATTAACCTATATATTACATTAGACAACTCTGTAATATATTGGAATTATAAACTTATAATAATGATTCTATATTTTTATAAATGATATAACGTTTATTAATTATTTTTCAATTAATCAAGTTTCTACTAATTATTTTTTAAATATAACAATTAGATTGTAATTAATATACTTTAATTTTTAGGATTAATTACCTCTTTCGACAAAGCAATGATAGACAAAATAAAATATTTTAAAATATAAAACCAAATAATTGAGTAATGACTTGAATTTTATTAGTAATTTAATTATAAAAGTTAGATATAAAATATTCTATAAATAATGATTTCATATTTAAATTTAATGTAACCATTAAAATTTAATATAATACCTAACATAAAAAATTCACTTTATTGGAACCAAAATCAATTTATTCACTATTAAAAAATTATTGGATTACATTCAAATTATTTTATCTCTGATATCAACTATACCTGATAAAGAAACTTAGCTAACCTTTTGTAAATTAAACACACTTTACACATCAATAATTATTACTAAGGCTTTATTTCAAGAATTAGAAAAATCGCTTAACATGATAAGAATACATCGCTGTATCCATTTAAATTTAAATTTTTTCTTGAAATAGAAAGTACAATATCTGTAGAATGTGCATTGTGCTATGTATCTGACGTCAGGGTGCTAATTATCCAAAAATAAGTCAATCAATTAATTTATATTGAGTCCTGCAAAACTATTATTACAATTGGATTCTTTTCTAAACGCCTTTTGTGTTTTTACCAGTTTCCAATTAAATACCTTTATATTTATAAAATGTTGTTACCATTAATTATATAATATAATAATAAGGGGTGGTACTGTGTAATATGATAGTAAGTAAACTATATCAAGGAACAAAGTATTTATTTACATTTACAATATGATTGCATAAAATGAACTTATAAAATGATCGAAATGATCCAGATAATTGGTTTGCCTTAAAATATGATTATTACATTATGACATATTAATAATGTATATATCTGAATGACTGCTGAGTTTGGTGATTCATGCCATGGCATGTAGTAACGTTGGTGTCGTATTTTTCATAAGGTGTGGTATCCAGGTCTCATAGCCCTTCTTAGGACTTCATCTAGTCAAAATGCATCTTGGCCTCTCTTCGGTCTTCTAAATTAAAAGGGGCATTGCCTTTTTGGAATCTTATTTCTCATTGGGTATAAGTAACAAGGCCCACTAGGTGAGCATCTCTCCTAGGTCCTGGGAAGGGGTGGGAACGCACTGCTGATCACACGGTATATCGATCTTTACCTGTGATGGCTTCTGTCCCTTAGGCATGTGGAAAGAAAGGTATGAAAAGCTCTGATACATAAGACCAGTGCGGTACACAAACACAGAGGTCTCCTTTGTTTGTTGGCAAGTATCCCTTCTTGGAGGGCAGGTATCGGTGCAGATGTGGTCTAATTATTTAATGACATTTATCATGTTGTGGGAATTGCTTGATATATAGCAATTGCACGAAAATGAAATTATATATACTTTATCACTACCAATATTCATAGATATTGTTTATAACTTATCTAATTTGTATCCTACACCATCTATTGTGAAAATCATCTAAAGAATGAAATTATAACAATAATAACTAGTTTCAAATATCTCTTAAATATTGTTGTTGTTGTTGATTGTTGCTTAAAGGCGCAAAACCTTCTGGTCATCAACGCCTAAGGGATGATAAAAATAAAAAAATAAAATAATAATAAAATAAATAAATAAATAAAAAATAGAAAAATAAAAAAAAAATTGAAAAATAATTTTAAAAAATAAAATAAAAAACATAAAAATCGAAGAGGAGTTATAATTTATAAAGAAGGCGATGTGCTTTTAAAAATTCAAATACTCCTGTAATTTTAGCTTCCTCATCTGCGAGAGTTTCGGATAAATTTGGGGTCAGTCCTATCCTGTTTATTGTTGGCAAATAGTGTATTGATTAAATATTGATAAATTTTAATAAATATTGATAATAATAAATATTGATAATGAATTCAATTTTTAACTCGGCAAGAGAAGAATTATGTATCACTGTCATACAATGGATAAATCTCATCATAATGAACCTTGTATTCAAGACATTTTACAGAAATCTCCAAGCTCTAGTTGTCTATAAACTCGCCTAGGCCATGTAGAAAATCACTTTGAATTAGTACTGGAAACATCCTACATCCTCATAGCTTTTTATAACCTGGAAGATCTTTGGGTTCAACAAGATGGAGGACACAAGAAATTATCATTTGCAATGAATCTATCTCGTTGAAAGAAACTTGAATAATATTTTGTTTAGTAAAACTGTTTCCTCATCCACTAAAACATATAAACAAACTTTTGATACTCTAACTTCACAGCTTCTAGATACAATTCTAGAAATAAAAAATATAAACTTACACGAATTAAAAACTTCTCACCTTTCACACATGGTAACAACTACAGTTACACACGATTCAAATATGTTACACATCCTGTTTTTATGGATTATTTTTATTTTTGTTGTATTCTTAATAGTCATATTTGTAATCTTTATTTATTATTTTTATAAGACAAAGATTGTAACTCATTTCACCCAAGATGGGGGAAATTCGTGTCGAAGAGGGAAGGAGTTGCATATTAAATTTTACCTTATTTTTCAAATAATATAATATAGCTCTACGAACCCTCTCGTGGGAAATCAACTGTTTCTCATAGACTTGTACACTATATCAAAGTAAGGTTCCTTGAACTAGTGCAGATTTCCTTTGTATACTGTCTGTAATTTATCTCTTAGCTCGCACTTGCTCTGTAGCCCTTCTCAACGCTGGTCCTTTTACTGTTAATGTTATTTTAAACTTTAAGTCTTTTATTTGCTTTAAATGTACAATAAATTTTTTTAAAAAGTCTTTCATAGTCTTCACTACCATAACTTACATATATACATAAAAATTATGAACTTTACTTTGATAACTTGTTATCAACTTTTGACTTGTAAATTAAGATGCAGTATATTCATGATTAACCACCTTTATGAAACTATAGTTTAGCAAAAGTAAAAAGAAGAATTTTTAAGTTTGAAAAAAACTTATTTAAGTATGAAAAATATGGTGGTTATATTGCATTTTTTATCTATTACATTTGCTGTCCATGATTTTGTGTCATAAATTTTGAAAAAAATGTGTTCTGTTTAAACCAAAAAGTTATTTGATTTCTGTAAGCTATATTGAGAGAAAACCTTATGCATGTTACTTAAAATAAACTTTGTCATTCATCATCATGATGAACATATATCACGTTATTCTCATCTATATTTGTGTTATTTAAAAAGAAAAAAAATAGGAGTGGAACATAAGACTACATTTATTCTATTATATTTATATATTTCTTTATTAATTAATTTATTCAATTTTCAAAATAATGATGTTTAAATTATTTCGGATATGATTTGAATTTAATATAACGAGAAGATGCAAAGTACAAAAAGAAGTAGAACTTATTTTATTTATTTTTTTTTAATTCCATAATTTCGGTGTGAATTTCAGTCCTTCTTCAGGACTAAGTACAAATCAAGACGACCATTGTTGGGGAGTTTTTTATATAATAAAATGCACGTTAGCATAACTATGCCCTATCTCAACCTGTGCTGGTATGGTGAAAAAAAATAAATAAAATAATTCTGAATAAGAGAAATATTGTGTAATAAATGAAATGGCCTTTAGTGGAAACTTCTTGAATTTCTTTGTTTAAAAAACAATCTGGTTACATAAAAATATACCTTATACATGTAAGCAAAAAAACAAAT
>NW_027106991.1:449644-482125 GCF_000696795.3 Halyomorpha halys
TATTTACTCAAAAAGAGCATATTACAATATATATAATTGAAACAATGAAAGAAAAATATGTCTAATTACAATCCTCTTTTCAAGATTAAAACAAATTGTTAAAGGTAAATATCCCTGTTAGGACTTCTCTTCCAAAGCTTGAAGGGACTGCTAAGGCTCTTGGCCCTGACGTCAGTAGCCTGAGGTCTGGTCCAAGTAACATAATTTTTGTATAAAATAGTTTGCAAAAAAATAAGAGAGAAGTAACGGACGTCCTTTTAGCACTGTTGATGCAAAACTACTGACCTTTGAAGACATAAACAAAGACGCCTGTCTTTATGTCTATATGTCTGCCTATAAACAATCAATGTCCAGCCGACCTGCTATTGCTGATGTTTCTCTATCTTACTTTAACATTAAAAATAATTCTTGTTCTTCTATTCTATATAAAAGTTTACAATAGCAGAACTAAAAATAGATTTTGCTTTAAATATAATTTAAAATGCCTGATGAAGGCTTGAAATTGAGACTGAAAAGTGGAAACTCCACTAAAAATGAGTTTTGCTTATATTTGTTAATTCCTTTACTGACCACACCTCCAACAATCTTCTTATATTAAGATCTACAGTCAAAAACCAACTCATCATTATTTGAAGTTTATTTTATTTTTAAAACTGTTTCTATTATTAGAAATATCTATCGATAATAATTGTCTACTAATTAACAGGTGGACCAGGGGGTTATCCTCCTTCACAGGGCTACCCTCCATCAAGTGGCTATGCACCCCTTCAAGAAGATGGTTATCCACCAACACAAGATGGCTTCGGACCTTCCCAGAATGATTCTCCAAAAGGAGAATATCCACTGCCAAAGGTAGGATACCCACCAGGTTCAGAGTTCATCCACCTACATCCACCTCCTGGAGGCTATGGTGCTTCAACTGCTCCCATTTCTACGCAGCCAACTTCCGGAGCACAGGGTTTGTATAACTATCATTCATTTGTAACCTGAAATGTGTGTTAGCATTATTTTATCAAAATAAAGTATTTTTGGCATACTACCAACGGGTTGTCAATAGTTTTAATAAACCTGATAATTTATAGAAACTTCATATGCTTTAAGATATTAAATGATAAATTTGTAAGAAACTAAAACTATTTTTCTTATTGTTTTCATTTTTACCGAAATAATACCTTTATTAACTTTTCCATTGTATTAATTACTTTTTGTATAAATTATATTGTAGAAAATAATATCGAGATGTTTATTGTTGGCTTTAGATTCAATATGATTGTAACAAATACTTTATTTGTTTCTACATTTTCATTATTTTTTCATTCTTTTTTTTATTCATTTTTTCCCTGTTATTTATCCATATATCTAAATACAATTTTACCCTTTAAACCTAATACATATTCCCTTTTTAACAAATATAAAATGTAAAATTAGGAGAAGATTGTTGACCCTCTATGATATATATGAGGAAAAGATCATTTTTTCCCTGTTATTTATCCATATATCTAAATACTATTTTACCCTTTAAACCTAATACATATTTCCTTTTTAACAAATATAAAATGTAAAATTATGAGAAGATTGTTGACCTTGTATAATACATGGTTAGAGGAGAAGATGGTTAGGGGTGCACTAATATGCTATTTGTCAGGCAGTCCGCTGATTGTCAATTTTGTATTTGACAGGTGCGGGTATAAATGAAAAGATAAAAAAAAAGTACCTCACGATTTTGTAAAGTAAGTTGTAAAAAATGTATCACGAACTTTATTATTAAATTCAGATTAACTATTAAACAATCTTCTTATTCTTATCAAGTTATAGCTCAAGAGAACCTTATTATTATATTCAGACTAACTATTAAACAATTATCTTATTCTTATTAATTTATAAATTTATTAATTAATAAAAGCTCAAGAGAACCTTATTATTATATTCAGATAAACTATTAAATAAATATTTTATTCATATAAGTACTTACAAAAAAGTTCTTAATTACAGATAAAACAAACAACACAGGATGGAAGTTGAATAGTAGGGGAGCGGTGGGAAGGTAGTGGAGGATTTCACTACTACCATTTCCCAGTAGAAATTCCCTCTAGTGGGAAAAAATCCCTGTCGAAGTTGCGGGAATTTATTTTTCAAACGAGCAGCTGGGAATCGGGCACCTCCAGAGACTTTCGGCTCCGTTCAGGACCGTCAGTATACTCACATTCGGAAAAAATGGGCATCCGCCATTTTGGGGGAGCTGAGGTAAACATTTACCAAACAAACAAATTACAAATATATACAAAGGAAAAAAAAAATAGTATGTACATATGTATCATCTTGTATGTATGCCTACAATTGGGAAGGGGTAGGAAAGTCCAATGGGTATGACCTATAGGTCCTTGCAGGAAGGAAACTTCATTCTGGACGGTTCCAGCCAACAGGCCTTGAGGTAATCAAGCCTGCATTTTCTTTTTTTTTTTTGTTTATGATCCCTCTTAAACAAAAATATAAGTGAATTAGTAAGTGCTCTTTGGCAGGAAGCAAGGGAGGTGTTGGTTCTTCAACTCGCTCATAGGTGACGTTGCTACACATATATTCAAATTATTACAAATAGCTCTCATTCTTCTAGTAATATTATGTTCTATATCGCATTTACAATATTTAGATGGATGGATGAGCTCTCCCCAAATAAGGCCCGCTAACTGTCCTCCAGGCTTAGAATATCTTACCACTATCGATCAGCTCCTTGTCCACCAAAAAGTTGAAATTCTTGAAGGTAGGTAAGTTTTAGTTACTCTTTTAAATTAAATATATCAATATTTATTTATAATTTTTTATAGCCCATCTTATACTGCCATACGGCAAGCAAAGTCAATATGTAAAATTTGTATATATATACTACGTATTATATTATATATTTGTAATTGTAATTATATATAAATAAAGAGGATTTTGAAAAAAAAAAAATATATATATAATTTTTTACATACTGGCAAAACAAGATTTATATTTTGCCTGCATATATACATTCTTTTATTCTTTGTATATATTTAATTTGTTGTTTATAATTTAATTTTTCCAGGAAGTCAGAAAAAAAAAAAATTATTTATAATTTTTGATAAATGATTTTTTCAAGGTATTTTTCCCTTTTCAAGCTAGTTAATTATTCAAGCTTTAGAATTAAATAATCTTAATCATTGTATTTTATTAAGAATATTATTCATATATATTGTATTGATAACTTTTTCTTTTCTGTTGTAGATATAAATTTTTGTGTCTTGAGGATCTGTTAATAATACAACTACACTTAGGCGATGTTCCGCAACTTTATTGTTTATTAGTTATGCCTTACAATGAAGAAAACAGTTTTTTAGAACAAATAAATGACAGTTATTTCTGTTTTGTATTTTGTCTATTTATATTTAGTGTTGTTAATTATAAATAGACAAAATACAGAAATAACAGATGGATTACCTGCAAAAAAGAATGATTATATGTTGAAAAAACCAAAACAAACCCTACCTCCATTTCAACCCTATTCAGTTCTGGCATAAATCTCAACTTAGTTGTTTCACAGCAATATATAACAAACTGTGATAGACAATTGTAAGTAATGTTTCAATTGTAATAGTTATTAATCTTAAATAATGCTGTGTACTTGTAGTTTTTTAGTAATTACTTTAAGAAATTATTTGTTATAAAAAACTGATTTTTTCGGTGTAGTCTATGACTATGCAAACAATAAAGTTGCAAAACATCACCTAAATATAATTTTCATTATTGACTGATCCTCAAGACCCACAAAAATATTTATATATATGATATAATAAAATATATTACATTTATAGCCATAATTGGATTTGAAACAAAGAATAAATACGCTGTCAAAAATAGCCTTGGACAAAAAGTGTTCTATGCAGTGGAAGATTCAGATTGCCTCACCCGTTACTGCTGTGGGCCTTTGAGGCCATTTGACATGAAGATTTTTGACAATTTCAGCAATGAAGTTATTCATCTATATAGACCTCTAGCTTGTGGTAGCTGTTGTTTTCCATGTTGTTTGCAGGTATTTTAAAATTATTTTTAGTTAGCTGTACTTTGGCAACATAATTTCAGTGTTATACTATACTTTTATATCTTAATTTATTTAGATAAGGAAGTAATTAGTTTGTAATGTTCTTTGAACATTAGGAACTGTTTTCAACTATTGACCCTTTGTAGCATATTTAATAAATGGTAACTTGATGCTGCTTGGGTCCTTGCGATGTAATTGGACCTAAACTGAAATATCTGGTGCATTACACAACTTTCACTTGCCACCATATATACACCCCCTAAAACGTTTTGTGAAAATTGGTGGGCTGGTATTTAAGTTATCACTAGTTTTGTGTTTTGGAAAAAAAAAAAATTAAAAACAAGAAAAAAGAAATATGAACAAAAAAATTTATCTTCTGATATATAACTTTTTCTTCAGCCAGATCATGTGTTATTCATTTCGCAATATCTCGAGTCTTATTGCCAAAACATCATCTCTAATATAATTCTACCATCTCTTCATGTTGTTTGAATTAAAAGATATCTGACTTTCATTTTTAAATAACTTTTCCTGATAAGCATTAATTGAACTTTTTTTCAGCTTAAATTATTTTTCCAGTAGTATTAATGGTTTTATTAGTACTTATATTAAACATTTTTAAAATTAAAATAAAAAAAAAAACATGATTTGAAGTGACAGAACATTAAAATAAATATACGGAAAAAATAAGAAAATATGTAAAAAAAACTGTTTTTTTTTTAAATATATAAAAAAATAATAATAAGCTTTAGTTAAATATGTAGGATACTAATTAATTGTAAATACAGAACTAGAGTAATAAATTGTAGAAAAATACTTGTAGATATGGTAAAGAGGTAGGTGTAAAACACATAGGTGAACCATTACCAACTTATGTCTAGGTCTAAAATCCTATTATAAGCTTTCCTACCTTTTTAGCAACTTAAAAGAACCAAGGAGTGTCCATACCTCTCCAATATAGTTTACCATAACCCATGTTTCACCCCTAACTGTAACTCAGCCTATATCGGCAAAACCAAAAACTATCTCAAAGCCCGCATTTTTTCTTTAAGTCCATATTTCCCTAAACACTTTGTAATTTATTTTTTATTATACTAAATTTTTTATAAATTATAAAAAAAAAAAACTACATCCATAGATGGAAATTACAACACAGATAGTGAGGTGATTCTCAGCTTAGTTCTAGGGATTTTATTGTTTTCAAGTACCAAGTTCAACTTCAATGATTGTTAGATCAATCATCAATGATTGATTTTTTAAAACTTAAAAATGCTTCTCACTTGCAAATTTATTGATGAGGATTATAAATTTAAACAATCATCACAATTAAATGTATTTCTACTGTTATTTTAACAAATTAAATATTGCTTATGATATTTTATGTATTTTCAGGTTTTATTTAAGTTGAATTTTCTCAGTTTTTGATCTTTTCTATATTAAATATTTCTATGTTTTTATTACATATTTATATAAATATAAAAACATATTTATGTACATTTTTCGCCTTTTTATCACATAAAAATCCTATCCCTATTAATCAGTTCTAAATAATGCAATTAATGTTTTTTTTAGTAAACTTTTATTTAACCTTATATTTTTATTTATTTTTTATTGTTTATATGAATTGTTAGAATACATTTCAATTTATTTAAGCTATTATCTGATGCACTTAATTTATCTTTCTGAATTCTCATATGTTATTTACTTCTAGAACTTGGAAGTGTACGCACCATTAGGAACTCTTGTTGGAACAGTAGAGCAGGAATGGAGCATCTTGATACCTCAATACAATGTGAAAAATGCCGCTGGTGATACTGTTTTAAAAATCGTAGGACCATGTTGTACTTTCTCTATGTGCGGTGATGTAGAATTTCAGGTACCCTCATATACTATGATAGACATCAGTGCATATTATATAGTTAATTGTTGGTTATTATATTTGTATTTTGAAGGATTGTATATTTATCTGGGTCTCAATGAAAGTGGCCTAAAAAATATTGGTAAAATATACTAAACAATGAATATATTGTATTTTATGTTATATTTTTAACCCTTTGATCCCAGGAAATTTAGGCAGAAACTTGTATTCATAAGACAGTAACCAGAAGAACACAATCTGATCCCATGAATCAAGCACTGAGCAATGTCTTTTAGATCTCCTTTTGGCCAAATTGACTAAATAAATGTAGACATATAGTTTGGGTTTTTATTTTTTTAAATTTAATTGTGTATCATTTCTATACCATATAATTAACTTTATAAAGCTAGATTGAAAAATCTACTAATTCAATATGCAATTTAATTTTGTTTTCCTAAATTTTTATCTTATATTTAGACAGATATTTTACATATATAATACAATAATATTAGATTTATTTCATTTCCCATCCTCCTTTCTGATTTATAACTTTGTAACACTGGTAGAGTTACTTATGTAGGTTATTTACAATATTTACACACCTAGTTAACTGTCTCATTCTATCACGTTTAATTTACAAATAATGAATGAATCAAATGTTACACTTAAATTTAAATTAAAAATATTAACTAACCTACCAAATTAAATAGTTTTATTCAATTTTAATGTTTACTAACAAATTTTTATTGTAAATTTAAATGAAAGAAATTCTTAGAAAACCACTGAAATGCATAATTTTAATATTACTAATTAAGAAAATAATAAATTTTACTAAAATTATGACAAACCTAGTTTAGCTCTACTTAATTAATTTTATAATTATGAGAGCTAGTTGACCGTGGATGATAAATGAGGAGAAGATGGTTGGGGATGCGGTTAATGAAAAACACAAATAAGTTAATCATACTTATTTGTGTTTTTCATTGACCGCACCCCCAACCATCTTCTCCTCATTAATTAATTTTAATATTATAAATTATGAAAATAACTAATTTTTCAGGTAAATTTGACCCTAAATGCAACAGGTGGGTCTGTTGGATCCAGTAGCAATTATTTATCTACCTTTTATATAATATATGTTTAATATAATGTATTTATTACTTTACTTGTTTGTTCATTTATACGGTACTAAATTTTATAGCTTAAAAAAAATCCAAAATTAATTAGTTCAATTCACCAAGATGTAAGACAAATAAATAATGCTGAGTTCTCCAGACTCACCTGTCTGTCCAGCTGGGGGTTAAAGAAAAAAAAAAAAAGCTTTTGTGAAGTCTGCTAGCTCACTTTAGTTCTCATAAGCTGAAGCCATATTCTATCTAGTGATTTGAAAATGCGATGTAACTCCTCTAAAACACCATTATATGGTTGATCTATCTCTAAGGCATACTGATACTGTTTACATCAGCTAAAGACAACAAATAGCAGACCATTAAACCTTCCTTAGGGCATTGCTTTCTGCAAACTTCATTTGCAGTGAACGATTGTCCATGGGTTAAGTGACATGCAATTTCAGTTTTTTTTTTAGGTCCAATACGGTTATTTAGATACCCATGTAACAATTGAAATATATTTTGAATTTTTATAATTTTAGAATATATATTGTTCATATTGCTTAAATTTATTGAAGAACTCTTACAAACTCTTGGAACAAAAAAAAAAATTACATGTCAGGTAGTAGTTTTTTTTTTTTTGGTTTTCATCAAAAACATTTGATGAGTCTGCTGTTTATCAAGTTTAAATTTTTACCAAACTTGATTGATTCTGAACCATGCTTTTTTCTATTATTGCCAATTTCACTGTTATTGTTATTCTTTTAATAAACTTATTTTATTAACAGCTCTGTTTTTTGGTTGTTGATAATTTGATAATCAGTTTTATTGTAATTCTAAATGTAAATGTTTTTAATAATTATTTTCAATATTATACATAATTCTTTTTGAAATTTAAAGGTATTCACATTGGACGGAGAAGTGGTTGGTAAAATTACCAAACAGTGGTCCGGGTTACTGAAAGAAATGTTTACCGATGCTGACAACTTTGGCATAACATTCCCGATGGATCTTGATGTTAAGTTAAAAGCAGTGATGCTTGGAGCTTGCTTTCTTATTGTAAGCATTTATTTAAATATTAAAATACTTAAACAATTATTTTTAATAAACTATTGCTAATTAAAGTGGAATTAAGAATAAAATAGAAACAAGGTTAAATACAAGTAATAACTCGTTTCTCTATCAAAATTACATAATTTTGTCTAATCTCTAGAAACCTAAATGTTAGAATTTAGTAGACTATTACGAATGATCGAGGAGCAATACCTATAATGATTGATAATCATCGTATCCAATGACTTTAATACTAATTTCCTCTCTAATTCCAACAATGAATACTGTTTAGAAAATATATTTTTCTCCCTTCACTTCTATGTTGTCCATTTTTCTTACACCTGCTAGTCAGAAATGCCATTTGATCAATGCATTATAGAACCTCCTTTCCTCTTCTTAATACAAACCTGATTTTTTTTTTTTTTTTATTTATCAACATCCTTACATCTATTTTTTTCATATTCTTGCAAGAAAAGTGCAAAATTTTACATTTTTTAATCAATATTTTAATCATTAACCCTTTAATATTTTTTTTTAGGATTATATGTTCTTTGAAAAGAAAAGTGACAACTTCTGAGAATGGTTTTAAATATTATATCAAGTATAATCACATAATTAACATCTATGTAATTGATCTTTTACTCAAATTAAGCCTTTAGACACTTTGTATGCTTTGATTGAGTAAAAGAACAATTATATAGATGTTAATTCTGATTTTCTGAAACACTACAGCATATGTATTTTATTTTTCATCTTTGAGCATATATATTGTTATATATCGCTTATTTTTAAGATATAATCCTTAAAATTTGTATTTGTTTGTTTTCAACTAAAATATTCTATGAGAAAAAAAGTGTTAGTAATTAAAAGTTTTATAATCAATGTTAAACAAATTTCACATATTGCTATGTTCATATTTGATATTTTTCATGTTTATGATGTAATTTTTACTCACTTTATTCATTTGTAAGATTATTGAGAACTTTGTGAGAAATTATTCTCTTTAACTTAAATAAAATAAAATTAGTGTAAGGTCATATTAAATGTTAGCAATATACCATTTTATCTATGTATGAATGTATTATCGTCATAAGTTAATATGCAATGCTTAATTGTATTATTCAATTCAATAAAACCATTGTTGAGTTAATTTATTCACATTATATACACACACATATATATCAGTAAATTTTAGTGTATGTTTCTCGTTATTATTAGCTGTAATGGAAGTCAATGGTTTTAAAACAAGAATAAACTGATCACTGATTTGTTTCTACAAATTTCTTCTTTTTTTTTTTTTACAAACTAAAAAAAACTAAAAATAAATCAATCTTTAATCAAAAAATTACATTTTTGTTTACATCAATAATAGAACTTTACACATTTGTTAAAGCTCGCATGTTATCTGGATTACTTCTGTAACATTTGATAAGAGCATTGATACGGTTTTTCAGTTCAGGGTCTGTTTCAATTGTGTAAGGAACTTCTTTAATCATGGTGGAACCAAATCTTTCATTTTCAGATTTAAATAAAAATTTTTCTACAAGAGAATAAGCATCAGATAGCCTGTTCAAAATGTATGAAGACTCCTGATGGCTATCTTCACCGAAAGATTTCAATTCCACTGACTTATCTTTCATAAATGCAGCCACTTGAAAAGGCTTGTTCAATACTTCGCATGTTGTTTCTTCAATAAGCTTCTTCACTTGAAAAAGGTTTAGCCTGATGATGAGATCTTTTTCAGGAGGGTCTACAGCCATGTCTACAGAGAAAACAGACACATCACGGCTCAAGGCTGGAGGCATTTCTTCAGTTTTCTCCATTTCATCCATTTTATCAGTTGATTTGCTTTTAACACTTCCTGTTTCAGCTGCCTGTAACAAATAAATTGACCTAACATCGGATAATAGGATTGGTACATGTTAGAGGTACAGTAGAGTCTCAATTATCCTATTGTAAATCAAATAAAAAAATTAAAATTGAGAATTCATCACAAATCAAGATCGTTTTTTTTTCTGTAACAGGTCTACTTTAATCATAACAAGACTGCAATAAATCATAAAACAAGATTTTACTGCTTGAGTTATATCGACAGATTATAGATAATATAATTAATTCTAGTTTATTCTATCCTCTCTGCTCCAACCCCTCAAAACTGATCTTCCTGCTATGTTCCCTCTTCTGGAAATATGACAATTATTTGTGGAAGACTGTTAAGGAATTTCTCAAGAATGTTTAATTTTTTAGTTTTTCAAAAGTATGTATGTGTATATGTGCTATACCATTTTTAATGGTGTTATATATATAAGTGATTGAACATATTTTTTCAAAATATGAAAGAGATGGTTGGGGGTGCGGTTAAAAGGAACAAAACAGTAACCAACTATTTACCATGTTTCCCTCCACTTAGCAGGGCTTCATCAGGGCTAAAAAAGATAAAAAACAACTAAAAATATATTGACAATGTAGGATAATAAGATACAAAGAGTTAGGCTAAGGAGGGGTTAAAAAGTGTGTAAATAAAAGTGAAAAAATTATATAGAAATGAACAAAAAAAATAAAAATAATATGTACTATAATAAATATACATATATATAAACGTCAGACTATAAATAGTTGATAACTATTTTGTTCCTTTTTGACCGCAACCCGGACCATCTTCATATTTAAAAGATAAAAACTGTACACACTAAGAGATGAAAAATTAAGGAAGAAAGATGAGAATAAGTAAAGATCAAGAAGGAATAAATAAAAATAAAATTAATAATAATAATATAATATTACAGCTCATAAAATACTATACTACCAGAAGGAAAAACTTTTAAATTTCCTTAGTTAACTTTAAAAAGGTCTACAATTACATAGATAGGGAAGCCCTACTGGAAATCCTGAAAAAATATGGGGTATACCAGAAAACCATAAATCTGATAAAACTAACAGATATAAAATCTAAAGTAATATTTCAGTTTCTTATAAGCAAACCTTTTTAGATAAAAACTGGGCTAAACTGGCGACGGCTTGTCTCCAATACTTTTCAACATAGCTCTGGATAAAATCATGAAGGAATTTTGGAAAAAAATAACTCAGTAGCCATAGTAGGGAAAAAAAGCTATCATATAAAAGCGAGTTGTTTGGCATTTGCTGACGATCTCGCACTGTTGGCAGAATCATCAGCTCCCTATCTCGAGCGTGCCTCATCCATAATGAACCACCACACTGTTTTGTTATTTCGTTGGCCCAGCGCTTGCGTTGTCGTCTCCTTTGTCTCTTCCTGTCCAGGGGATCCACTCTGTAGCTCACCTTGCCCAGCTGTCTTCGGATTTCCTCATGAGATGGCCTGCCCAGGTCCACTTCATTTTTCTACCATAGCTTATGGTGTCGGTGACCATGATTTCTTTTCTTAATCGAACCGAGCTAACTTTATCCTTTAGAGAGATTCCAAGCATTATATGTTCCATTCTTCGTTGACAAGTGTTGATCTTCCTCTCTAAATTCTTAGTCAGAGACCATGTTTGACATCCATAAGTAAGTGCTGGGATAATACAGCTGTTGAATACAATCGTTTGTACCTTATGTCTTGACGGCTTTTAAAAATATATCTGAGACTCCGAAATTTCTTCCATGCTTAATCTATTCTGGATTCAATTTCCTTGGCATCCCCATTCACAAATGAAATTATTTGCCCAAGATAAATTACTTCATCGGAAATCTTCATGCCCAAGAGGTTGGTTATATCTAATAGTTTCCAAAGGGCCATTGGTCATTATGACAGTTTTTTGAGGGGAGTTCAATATCAATCCATGGAGAGAACTTTTTTTCTTTTACGTGATTGATCACTAGCACTGTCTGCAAATTTTAATGTGTTCTGCTAAATGATATTAATACAAAATTAATAATAAAAAAAAAAGGTGACATATACTGATAGAAAATATAATGTTAAGATAATAAAATGAAAATAATATAGATACAATACAATAAATGTAAATGAAGTAAGTAAAGAATTTTAAATATAATGGTGTAAAGCTAAACATACAAAATAATGCATTGATGGTGATAAAAATATTTTATATACATTTCTAATTGTAAAAATCATGACAAAATAAGTTAATTTAAAGATTGTGAACTGAAAGTTTAAACATTAAAAAAAAAGAAAAGATATTATCAGATAATTAATACAGTTAAGATAACAATATAGGTACAATGCAGTAGATTTAAAGATGAATTAAAACAATGGATAAATAAATATAAGGATATAGTTAAGAAAAGATAAATGATAGTGCTAAGATAACATTATGAAGACAATGCAGGAACAATACAGTTAATGTGAAGATAAATTAAAACAATGGATAACTAAATATTATAGTTAATAATAAAATGTAGTTTAAAAAAAATATTAAAGATAAAATATTAAGTGAAGTAAGTAAAAAAAATGTAATAACGTATTAAAATGAAGAAAATAATGAAAGTTGTGATAGAATGATAACAAAAGAGTGAAAAGAGGATAAATAAAGAACAAAAAACATAATAAAGATTTTTAATGCTGTATCCTTATAATAGCCACCTTCATTCAACTTAGTGTTACTCTAATATATTCAGGAAACCAAACTTTTCCTGAATTTTCAACAACTGTTATTGAGTTCTGTTGTTATGAGTAATTTTTTTATCTTTAATATAATACATACAGTTTTTTATAATATTTTTCTTTTTCTACAGGTTTTATTTTTATTCTATTATAATTGTTAATTTGTTTGTAGATTGTATTATGGTTTTCATGTTGTTTTTATTTATTATTATGTTATTTATACTTTATTCTACCTTTCTTCAGCATGAATTTCAAGGTTATTATTTACCAATCTTAATGTTAATCAAGGCTCTACTGTATCTATTTTCTCAACTATCATTAATTTTAATAGTATATGTAAATTTACATGCGTATTTTATTTTTGATCAATAATTATTTTATTGTCTAAATTTTCTTCATAATGTTTCTTTTTATGAATAATTTTAGAGATTTTAAATTTTTAGTTTTAGTCTATATTGTTTTTTCAATTTAATGTATTTTCCAAAACAGCACCTCGATCATGGAAAATAATTATCTTTTATTAAAAAGAAGATTCTTAAATTTATTTAGAATTAATTCATGCTAAAAGGTCTAATATTTAGGGGATCTGGCACATCTATTCATATTATAAGGTTCTCATGCAACCAGCCTTGCTAATGCTAAGGCTTAATCCTATAAAGGCTTTTTCTAAAGTTTACACAAATGGACTGTCTTTTTAGCATGACCCATGTCAAGTAATTGTAGGAAGATCAATATTATATATTTATCCAACAATTGATTGAGTAAGATCACAAGTAATGCAATTTTATTGTTATTACCCCCTCCAAAAAAAAATGGATTAATATTATCAGATTTAGTAGTAATAAATAGATATCAAAATCATAAAAATATTGTTAATAGACAAATTTGTAATTGCTATAAACTTTGGAATGATCTAACTCTATTCAATGTAACAGAATTCATTAGTGTTTTAGAAAATTTAAATATTTTGTTAAAAAGAGGAAGTATATAAAAAAAATCAAATAAAATGATTGATGATCAAAAGTACATTCACGCTTGTAATACCACCCCTATACATTTTTTTAAGTTTATCATTTATTACTATTTTGTTACCTCTTGAATTGATTTGTTCAATTTCTCAACAATGTTTCGATCAAGGAAATAGTTGCACTCTCCCGGTTTTCCTTTGAAACCACGAACAATAACTTTGTCAAACAACATAATAACATTTTCCAAAAGAGAATCCCAAGCTTTAACATAAGTTTTAATTTTCTCTCCTCTCTTCTTTTCTTCCAGAATGTGTAATTCTTCAGCTAATATTTTTGATTGTAATTCATTTACCACCTTTTCAACTTTATTGTGGAACTTCATTATTATTAAATCATTCTTATATTCCTCTTTTTCTACAATTGCTTGGACAGCTTCCTCATCAATAAATTGTTTTGCATGGCAGTTCAATTCTGAAATTTTTTTCTTAGCTCTCTGATTTAAATTTTTTAATATTTTATTCCAAACAGTAGAATAGAAACTGTAATATGTATTAATTATCAATAATAAATGATGAACATTATTAGTATTATAACTTGGTGGAAATTAACATTCCTAATTATATAGTATATCTCCAATTAATTATAGATTAATTTAAATCTTATTGTAAATTCTAAAATATTGATCATAAAAATATTTTCTTCATGAAATGTAGAGTTTAAATAAATAAAATTGAAAGCTATTCATTGCAGATTATATTGCACCTGCACTCATATTACTTCTCAAAATTTACTACCCTTCATAAATTACCTTTAAACTTTTGTCTATAGAAAATTAACTATTGTATATTCTCTAATAATGCTAATTTTTCTAGGTGACCTACTGTAGTCTCCTATATTATTTTTTATCAAATATGATTAAATTTCTAATTTATATATATATATATATATATATATATATATAACATGATTAATTGGTGTTTATAATATATTTTTTTCTAATTAGCACATATCATCATTAGTTTGGCAATTATTGTATTATCAAAAAATTGATTTTTACAATCATTTTGGGTTTCACTTTTTGATGGTGTTAACCAATTTTGTTGATGAAATTTCAGACTTTTTCCAAAAATTCCTGACTTTCACAATTTTTTTTTTTTAAATTGTCGAGAAGCAACATTTTCACTCATTTAATACTGAACCAACCTATTAAATCAACAGATAGAAAATCTCTGCTACTTTATACATACCTAAAGTAGTAGAATTTAGGATGAATAAATTATAACAGATTTTATTTGCTCTTAAAAAACATAGTTTTGTCATCGAATTCAGAACATATTTATTTAAACATTAATTACAGCCTTAAAGTGTTATTAATTATATTGTTTATCTATAAATCACTATAATATTAATAATAAATAAATATTAAACATTGTAAATATACTTATGGATTTAGATATGTTTATGTTTTTAGAATTACGTGTTCAGTTTATTTTCCACAAATAGTTTTCTGTGTTTTTTATCTACTACGATTTATAAAATCTTTAAATAATTATTTAACCTATAAATTGTAATGGCAGTTAGTAATAATAGTTTTAAATGTTAAATAATTGTTTGTAAATGAAAAATACATGAGGAGAAGACTTAAAGACTTACTTAAGATTTACTTAAAGACTTCCATATCCTTTGCAAACTTTAATCTGACTATTTTCAATTTCAATGTCCTTTATAAATTTTAATAACACACATAGAATGAAGGTTAATTTAAAAATTAATGCATTTTTGTTTATACATTTTATTTTGCCATTTGCCTTCATATGAATAAAGTATTCGTTACCTCCTCTCCACTTTTTTTGAAGCATTAAATTTCACCTTTCGGTTAAGACCCAGCCTTTTGACCTTACATGGTTTTCGATAAAAGTAGGGTATTAACTCTGGGGTATACTGCTGCTATCAACTGTCTGAACTATGCACTATCACCCATCCTTACTTGAAACTTGAAATATAAAAAAAGAGCAGGAGTGGAAGAATGTCTTTTAGTTCCCAAGCCCAGTTGCTGGTCCCTATTTTGTCACCCCTGGCCAAATATCAGGTTTTACAAAAGACAATACTACCTCAGATCACTGAAAGAACTCATCAAATTATATTCAAGATGGCTTTAAAATTTTTTTTTTACACTAACGTTTTAAAAAGTAATATGGCTTACTTCATTTTGTCAATGTATGTTTGCTCATTATCCTTGAGAAACCAGTTGAGTTGAAATTGATATACACCTTTCAAAAACTCTTTTTTAGAATCATTAACCTCTTTTATCTCTTTTTCCATTTCCCCTTTCAATTTTGAAAGTGCTTTTTCTCTTTCCAATGGAATTTTTTTCATTGCATCTATTTCCATTTGTTTCAATTCTTCCTAAAATAAAAAAAATATTTCACACACAACATTACAACTCTCTAAATCAATTTAAAACTTTTAAAATGTAAGAAGGAATGTTTCCTATCAGAGAAGTAGAGACTGTTATACCAATTGAGCAGTTGATCCTTTGGTCATTGTAGTCCAAGAGCCAACAGAAAAAAACAAAAACAGTTATTTCACCAATTTGGGATTACTTTAATGAAAACTATATACAGTTACTAGTCAAAATTGATGACTCTGGCAACCATAAGGAGAAATGAAAAATGGTGGCTATTTCAAATCTGTGTTGAAACCTGTTGATTTCTCCACGTTTTGAAAAAAACATTTGGTTTATGAAATACTTCATCTCAGGAACTATTATACGTACAGATGTCTATCAGGACTCATATTGTATAGAAGTTATTCTACTTTGAAGTTTTTAAAAGTTGTAGTTAGTTTCAAGGATTTGGAATTTGGAATGAAAAATGAGTTAAAGTTTTAGTGGGTGTACAACTGAGTGGGTTCATGGATCCTTCGGCCGAGTGTGTAAATATTGCATATATTAGTGTATGGATGTGATTGGTCTTTTTTATTTTATTATAAAATTATTTCAAAATTTTACTTAGTTTATTTATGTACATACAAAGTTTGATTCTGTTTTTATTCATTTCTTTGTTTATATTTATATATATTTTCTTTGTATTTGTTTATTTTTCAAATGATTTGGTTAATGTGATCAATTACATCACTATTACTTATTGCCCGAGTCTGTGGCAGATTGTAATATTTGCCAGGGTAAGTACACTTTTTTTTCTTTTTTTTTTCTGAGCCATACAGAAGAATGATAATTGTTTTTACAAATAAATCTTGGTGTCCTTAGACAAGGCATGGCACCTAAAATAAGGACTGAAGCTATAATAACAGCGGTTGGCACATAGGACTCTTCGCACAACTTAATTGTCTTGGAGAGGAAGATTCGTAAAATATTTGGAGCTGTCAAGGTTGACTAGATATGGAGACGTCGAAGAAACCAGGAGCTCAAAGTTTTATTTAAGGAACCAGATGTTGTCCAGTTTCTGAGGCTCAGTAGAATGAGGTGGGCCAGGCATGTTGCTCAGATGACTGAGAAGGATCTGCCAAGGAAAATAGTGACAGAGGTACTTCATGGAACAAGACGCAGAGGAAGACCTTGCCTTCGATGGAGTGACGGTATGAGTGGTGATGCCAGGACCATGGTGGGAGTGAGGAACTGAATGGCGGCCGCACAAGATCATAATGATTGGTAGAGGCTGGTGCAAGAGGCCAGGACTCGACATCGAGTTGTGGTGCCAAATTAATAATAATAATAATCATCCCTAATTCTGTAAAAAAAAAAATTAATTAAATGTTTTATGTTGTGAAGTTATTATTACGTTCCCACATTTGTTAATAATACCATTTATAATAAAATTATGTGTTAAAAAAAATTGAGAATTGTGTTCATTGATCCTTTTGTTAGTCATGGTTGATGTACCACAGAACAAAATATCTTCTTTAGTTAGTTCTAGAGAAAATTATCTTCCTTGTTTGAATTCCTTTATTTAAAAATCACAATGATGCCCCTTCATCTGGTACAATAATCATTATTGTCCTCTATTCAACATATTTATGTTACAATTGCATCTCTCCCAACTTGGTCCAAAATTGGAATTGCACTGGTACAAAATATTGTCTGATTTGTTAAAATTAGCACCAAAATATTCAATATAAGCAGAGTCCATCTTTTTTTTGCATAGGCTAATTTTAACAAATTAGACAACATTATGCACCATTAGAATTTAAATTTTGGACTAAGTAGGGAGAGCTATTGTAACATAATTAAGTGAAATAAAATAAAATAATTAGTGTACCTAATGATGGGGCGATGGCCCCAAAACGTTATGATTTATAAATAAAACAATTTAAACATGTAAGATAATTTTTGCTACACCTAATTAAATAATATTGAAACAAAAATTATATGGAAACAAAAAGTTATTTTTTTTTAACATTTAAATAATTAAAACTGAAATTGAGGAAAATTAGAGTGATTCAAGTGTTTTGTAGTGGTACAATTTAATTATTTTAAAAAGATTTCTTAAAGTATTTACTTACTTCTGTGTTCTTCAATATTGCCATCTTTCCTTTATCAAGCCACATTTTAAAGTCTTTTTTTATATGTTCTTTATTCTCTTGTTTTCTTTGTTCGAGTAAATCATTCATTATTGGCAGGTGCTTTATTAGCAATTTTCTGATTGATTTCGCTATTCTTTTTTTTGATTTGTGCTCGTAATCACTATACTCAGGTCCATCTGTAATTTGTTTAGTTTCGAATAATCAAATTGTAAAAGTTTCAATGAAATTCAACAAGGATATTCAGAAGTTTTGGTAAACAAAAATAAATTTAATATCTGTTTTGAAATTTATATACATTTGTATACTTATTATATTATTATGTAATATAAGATCAACTTATGTATAAAATCTAATTATATAGTTTGTTTTGTTCTTACTTTAGTCTCAGATAATTTGATATTATTTTTCTAAATTAATGAATTGGGTTACCTAAAGGAGCCCTTATGTAGAAGAAGGAAGGAAGAAGGTAGAAAATGAATTTTTTAATATACTCTTTCCCGCAGGAACTAAAAGATATAAATTCATATTGTTAGTTCTATCCCATTTCTCATTTATTAGGGAGAATTTTAAAAGTTTACTGAATAAAAATTGTCAATGGAATATTTTTGATCATTTTGACATCAATGTAATTTTTTTTTTTAACTTTAGAATTTTGTTTTATCTAGTTCCAATGTTTCTTCAGTTTCACAAAATACTTTAAGTAGTGTGATATATGTCCGAAACAGATAGAAAAAAACTCAATTTACTTGTTTGAAAAAAAATAAGCAACAAAAACATGACTGTAGGCATCAATATTTTTATTTTGTTTCTCTATTGTTGTCAAGACAATTGTTACATAAATGACCTGTACCTGAAGCTAAGGCAGTATAGAAAGCTATTTAACTGAAAACAGTTAAAAACAAATATTTAAAACAATTTTATAAGTTTTTCTCGACCAAGCAGTTGAACGTTTTGGAATATTGTTATTTGTGTCGATGAAACTTTTCATAAACAGTGATTTTGACCTTCATTTAATCTAAATAAATCATAAGACTTCAAAAAAATTATTTTAAAAAGTAAGTAAGTATTATGCAGGTAATAAGATCTGTAGGGTATTGGAGTATTTGAACAAAAAAACTTTTAAATGAAATATAAAGTTAATAAACTGAATAATAAAGTTAATATAGAAGAAATATGACAATTGATTTTTTCCTTAAAATAATTTTCACTTGCAAGTAAGTTTATCTCATGAGCTTCATTTCACATAGTTTAAATATTTAAAAAAATATAATATATTTTCAAAAAAGACCCCAGAATTGTTTAAGCTAAAACAAAATTGATAAAATATTCAAAAATTAAGTATTTTTCAATTATACCTTTGCTTGCTAAACTTTTGAATTTCAACTCTTTTATATTATATTTATTTAATTTAAAATCTTTAATGAGGAACGCTCAGAACTTACTTATTATTTTTTTTTCTCAAAATAATTATTATTTAGCAACTGCTAAAAGAATATAACAATTTACTAATTAGATAATTTTCCTCATAGATTTTATTCCAATTTTCTAAACAAGACAGCTATTCCTTTGTTTATAAGCTACTCATTTATTTTAATACAGCTAAGAATAATCCCACTTCTAGACCTATACTCTTCACATTTTTTTACAAGTAATAAATCTTACAAATCATTCCACAATAAACCTTCTCTTCATCCTGCCCCATCTCTCTGATGCTCGGCTTGGATATTAAACACTTGGCTATTTTTAAAGGATCTGGAAACCCAGTATCTTTTGCAGTCATGATACACTAAAAGAAAATTATCATTAAAAGAGCTATAATTAAAATTCAACTATTTGTATAGATTTTATGATGAATAAATAGTCATGATTTTACAAAAACAATGTTAATAAATTTAATCAAGACAAAGTGCTATTAAAACACTTATGGAGCATATTATACTTTTACTTTTCCAAAAATTAGGAGTATCATATATTATCCAAAAAAATAGATTTTTTTTAATTAAACAAGCTTATGTTTCATTGAGCTTCTTCTGTTTTATTACAATTAAAGTTTCTTAATAAAGTATTAAAGAAAAAGTAAATAAAATAGGATAAAATATATAACAAATTTTAAAATTGAGAAAGATCATATTTTTACAAGATAAACCTGGAACATTTAACAATGAATAATGTACTATTTATCAATTAGAAGGCTTATATTTTTATTTCATTTAAGTGTTATTGTAGAACAAATCCTTTCCACAACTTCCCCCAACACATGTTCCTTTATTGACGTTTCAGAGCTCTTCCCGATCCTGAAATTCTACCATCCTATAAAATGCATTTCATTTATTTAGCTTTTTTTTTTTTTTGTTTATGAAATTCATAATAGCTTTTTTCATCTTTACTTTCCAAGTAGTTACGTAGTCCTACATGTCTGTATTAAATAAGTTAGTTGTTTTATAATGTACTTGTATACTACTTTTATAATTCATTTTCACTATCACACAAGAACTCTCGTCCCTAATTTAATTCTTTATTTCTTCCTTAAATCTTCCCTTCTACTACTGTTGTTATGCTATTTCCTAGGATCTTTCTCAGTTTTTTAACTTCATTATTAATTTATTTTTATAATTTTTATGTTATTAGTCTTTTTAAGACTATTGTAACGGCAATATATTTATTATATCTGCATATTTTTTGTGTTGGTTTTAAAAATTCAAAGTATTTTTGATATATTTTGTTATATAGATAGTTTTTTTTAACTTTCACTTTCCGAAACAATTGCATTTTTAAAATCAAAACTGTGTGAATTTTAGGAAGGATTTTTTCACAACAAAACTAGTATGGAATAAAAACAATAATAGGAGATGATCAGGGCTGCAGATAAGAAAAACCAAAATAGTTTTCAACTGTTTATTGACAGCAACTGTTTTGAACCACAATGCAGGTTTCTTCAAGGCTGGTGTGAAGGAAGAAGGTGTATACTACCAAGGAAAGTAATTTGAATCGATAGTTGGGTATAAAAGATATCATCAAATAAAATTCCTAGGTGAATTTGAAGATTTATTAAATAAAAACACACATCCATTGAAAGAAGTAATTATTTTGTCATAATCTAGGTCAAACAATAATATACTTTAAATTACAGTATTTTATTATCAAATTTCTTTCCCAATTCTCTTACTCACAGTATTAATTCTCTTATTCTCAATCATCTTTATTTATTTATACATCCATAACAAGTTCTTCTTATAACTAATATATAAATAAATCAAATAAGAATATTTTAATATTGTCATTTTACTATTTCACAGTTTATTAAGTCAATAAGAGTATAAAAGAATCAACAGTTATTCAAGGATAGTGAATAATAACTAGTTAAGAACACGCTTAAATAAATACGACTGAAAAAAATATAAACCTTTTTTAATTTCAATCAGTAAAACAAAAAAAACGATGAAAAAATGACAATTCAGAATGTTAAAATAATAGTTCGGCTAACTGCCAAAAGATAGCTGCACAAATCAAGGAATGTCGAAAATAATAGTTTGAAAAGACTCCGCAAGAGGCCAGCACTATCCAACAGTCTTTTCCGAAGTCAAAATATAGCTGAAAATATTTATTTTTATAAAATAATAAAAGTTCAATTAACTGCCTACAGATAGCAGCACAAACCAAGAACGGCATAAAATAGAAGTTCCAATAACAACCGTAAGATAGCAGCACCATCCAGACAGAGCATTCCGAAGTCTCAGGAAAATTTTAGTTTATATTAGGATAATAGGAAGTTACAAGAGCTATCAGACTAGTCTTATCGAGCCCTAGTGAAATTTTTGAGCTCTTGTTATCTCCTACTATCCTAATATAAACTAAAATTTTCCTGAGACAGGAATGGTCTGGCTGGATGGTGCTGCTATCTTACGGTGGTTATTGGAACTACTATTTTATCCGTTCTTGGTTTGTGCTGCTATCTGTAGGCAGTTAATTGAACTTTTATTATCTTATAAAAATAAATATTTTCAGCTATATTTTGACTTCGGAAAAGACTGTTGGATAGTGCTGGCCTCTTGCGGTGTCTTTTCAAACTATTATTTTCGACATTCCTTGATTTGTGCAGCTATCTTTTGGCAGTTAGCCGAACTATTATTTTAACATTCTGAATTGTCATTTTTTCATCGTTTTTTTTTGTTATATGATTGAAATTAAAATGAGTTTAAATTTTTCTCAGTCGTATTTATTTAAGCGTGTTCTTAACTAGTTATTATTCAGTATCCATGAATAATTGTTGATTCTTTTATGCTTTTATTGACTTAATAAACTGTGAAATAATAAAATATTCTTATTTGACTTTAACTATGATAAAATAATTTAACCTTTATAATTAGTGTGTGTTGCATTGTTTTTAATATCTTTTAAAAACTTCAAATAATATAAGAATTTAATTCTGATTTAAATGCTAAGTTATATATTAGTTTTGTTATGAAATATTAACTATCTACATACATAAAGAGAGTTAGGCTTTTAACATCTTTTATGAGGACATATACACCATAAGAACTTGTTATAGATGTCGAAATAAATAAAGATGATTTGAAAATATGATTGAACTGCGAATAAGAGAATTGGGAACGAAATTTGATAATAAAATAATGTAATTTAAAGTATATTATTGTATGACTTGAGTTATGACAAAATAATTACTTCTTTCAATGGATGTGTGTTAAATTTTAATATAGGATAAATAACAATAATATAAAATTTTAATTCTTATTTTGCTATTATGTTACAAGTTGGCTTTTTAATTAAAAATTGAAGAAAATGTATATAGATTGAGAAAGCTATGCTTCTGAGGATATGTACTCCAAAAACTTGTATATGAAGATAAAATACAGATGAACATTACTTTTTGTTTTCACTTATCTATTTATAAAAGATACAGTAATATCGTGGTCTTGTACAATTTTGAACCTAAGTATTCAATATACGCTTTACGGTCCACTGCGAGCATATATTGCCCAATATCAAACACCAAGTTTCAAAAAAAGTTTAATGAAATTACACATACACCTGGAGTGTTACAGCTTGATTTTTTTCTTAAATCAACTTATTAGAAGTGCCACTTTATATACTGAATTTTTCACTATTCTTACCATTTTAATTAAGGGACACCCCTATTATATCTTTATACATGTTCATTTATTCATAAAAATCTTCTTTTTTTTTGTTAGATGTGAATAGTCTAAAAATTCAAGCAAAGCAGTGATATAAACTACACTGATAATCCACTGGACAATAATAAAAATGATAGAGAGAAACTCCGACTTACTTTGGACATTTAAAACATTATTATTCATTACCAAAGAACCTCTAATCATTGATACATTATTTATAAATATATTCATATATTATTTATTAACATTTTGTTGATAACTTAAGTTAAAAACGCAAATATATTTTGATCCTTACCTCTCACTTAGTATTAAGAAGTAAGAGTGTAAACAAGGTGTGATAGACTGCAAAATATACAAACAAATTTAAAACTAGGACAAATCAATTTAAGGTATGACAGTAGAAATATAGTGTTATTGTGATGAGCAAAATGTAACAAAAAAAATATATACATAAATATATTCTTGATTATGGCCTCAGAGCTAAAAACATCGGAGAAGAATAAACAAAGTGAGAGATAAGGATCAAAAGATATTTGTCTTTAATTGACATTATTTCTGTTAGAAAGGTTCATTTTCCAGACTAAATACTGAACCAATTAACAAAGGAAGTTTAATTAATAATTAATACTCTTTAAAAGATATTTTTACATAGATTATGCATTTACACCTAAAATTGTATTAGGCACTACCACTATCTGTAAATTAATTAAATACTGATTTTTATACCAAACTAATAGAAGAGACAACTTTAGATAGATTTGTATTAGACCTTATATACAAATCAAATACATACATATACAAATCTGGGTATACTCTTCATTCTGAAAGTATACATAGATCAGCAATAACAACAATTGTAATTTCAATTTACAAAATAAAGAGTTTTGTAATCAGAACACTCGCAAATGTTACTAGCTGTGCCCCACTGTTTCCTAGACATTATGTAGGTCTCAGCTCTTTCTTTTTTTGACTCACAGAAATGATTACAAATGGCCAAGGTCTAATACAAAATTAAAACAAAAATCCTCAGATTTATTTTCACATTTATCAAAATCGTTTTGGACATTATTATTTTGTATAAATTTTTTCTGTTAGAAAAGTTCCTTTTTTTTTAAATGTACTACACCAATTAATAAAGGTTGTACAGTTTCACCTAACATTGTAGTAGGTACTACTGATATTTTTAAATTAATTGAAAACTATATTATTCTTAACAATTTTATTGGAATACATGTTTTTCTGGCCAGCATCAGAATAAAATTTAAACATGAGTTAATTTAATGAATACATCATCATGTAAGAGTGTGAAATGCAAAACCGATTTTTATATCTAAGTAATGGATGAGACAACTTTAAACAAATTTAGACTCTTCAGTTTGAAAATATATACTTATGAGTATAATAATGATTGCCATTTCGATTTCTAAAATAAAGGTAGTATTTTGTGGCTAGCACCTTCATAAATATTACTAGCTGTGCTCCACTGTTTCCTTCATGTTAATTTAAAATTATATCTATCTACTTCATGCAAATTATGAATACATGAAGTTCATATATTCATGTTCATATATATAAATAACAATTAAATTTTATTTAAGGTGAAGGTAAATTTGTTAAATTTAAAGCAACAATATTCAACCAATTTTGATTCCTAAAAAATATGTTGTCGGATTCGGCTTTCACCAAATTTAGTTTATAAAAAATGGAATATTTCACCAATTTTAATTTATAAACAAAAATTTCATTTAATTTTTGCACAGACTCACAATCTCAAAGGGGTTTAAGTCTGTAATGGAGTGAGCTAATAAAATTTTTGTTTATGAATTAAAATTAGTGAAATATTCTTGCCTTTAAATCCAAAAGTTTATCAGGGAAATGAACATGACTATTCATTAAAAAAAAGTTTGATTGTTGCTTTAATGAAAGGAGAAATACAATACATAATATTTAATACTTTAGTTAAATAATATTTGATATTCAGAAGAAAAAAAAACTTTATAACAGATTGCAAAATAAAAAGCTTTTGTGTATATCTGATAAAACTGTGAATGGGAAAAACAAATATTTCAATTAACATTATAATGTAACAAGAAAGGTTTTCTCTATGATAAGAGTGTATATTTTTTCACCAACTAATAGGTTACTAAATAGATGTATTAAATATTTGAAGTACAGATATTACTGAACGTAAATAATTTTTCCAGAAGTCACTGGTATAAAATTATTTTTTAAGTTACCTGACTCAGGAAGTGCTGCTCTCTTTTGGTGCCTAGAATGATTGGATAGTTCTTGCAGTTAGATTGCAACATTTACTCAAACTTTTACCTTAGCATTGTTAGATTTTATGCTAGCTTGTAGGGGAGAATTCACATAAAAATAAATTGTTAATTCCACCTATTCAGTAATATTCTTCACTTATATTATTAATCCATTAGATATCTGTTTATTTGCAGGTAATATACATACATAAAGAGTGGTTCAATGTGAAATTGATATACCTAAACAAAAATATTTCAACCATATTTTATTCCTTAAATTATTAAAAGAAATTAAAATAATAGTTTTGATGATCGTACAGATGCATTATTATTATGAAAAGAAAGATAAATTGAAACAAAATATTTATAACCAAACATATATGCTAAACTATATAACATTCAGTTTAAAATACTACAAAGTAATAATAAATCTCTTTTATCTTATTCAAAATTAAAAAAAAAAAAATCAAACTTCTTGACTGCCTTGTACTTTGTTGGTAAACCTTTACTTCCAATTACTTCTATAAGCAAATTTGGTATGGATTCAACTAGTTTTATAGGTATGATAATAAGAAATTTGACCCCATTGTCATAATAAAGCTTCTTTTGTTGGAAATTTTATGTTTCCTTACTTATATTTCAAGGCTAGCACAACTATACTCAATAAAATTGACATTAGGTGACTGTGGAGGAATTTCCAGGACTTTCAGACAGTTGAATATCAGCCATTCTTCCACTAAATGTGCTGTATGTTTCAAATTGTTATCCTAGCAAACTACATTAAAGTTATTAAAGCTCAATTTGTCCACATTTATTCTTAAATTCTATCTCGAAATTTCAATTTATGAATGTTTATTTATCATATGAGCAATAAAATGCAAACTACCCTAATGTTTAAAAAAAACAAAGTTCTAAATAATTTAAAAGCTTCATTCCCTGAATATGTTAGATAAAGATTGGATTAAGCATCAATTGACTTGGTTTTTTTTTTTTATCTACAATATTAATAATATAATAATAATATTATGTGCAATAATTTTTATTGCATTGTGTTCATTATACATTATTGTAATGACAAATATTAATAACAACTAATAATATAGAAAAAAAACATGATTAGTCCATACATTTTACAAGTGATCTTGTTACAAATTATAGATATATATCTGCTTCACTTAGACTTCCGTCTCCATCAGGTTTTTATAGTAAGAAAACATTTTGTTTCTCATTCTTCACAGTAACAGTGGACAGAACTACAGTTTTCTGGTAAATTAGCACCAGCATTCGATTTCTACATAGTAAATATACTTTTTTGTCTTTTGTTGTGTTATTCACACCAATTTAGACAAAATACCAGTTTCCAATCTTTATCATCTCTTCAACTTTTCATTATTATTCCGCATGATATCTGAATTCATTGTGAAAAACTAATCACTTTTCTGTGTGATGGTGTTTCCATCTACTCTAAAGATATATAGGAAAAGAAATAATTCACAGATTAAGTTGGCTTCTGACTTCCACAAGTTTTGTTATGGCCATCATAGTAATAGAATACAATATTTTAAAAATATTCTCACTTTCCATATAAGTAGGACAAGATCACAAAATTTCTCTTAAGCTTTTCCATTTTTTTCAGTTCAACTGATTTTCAACTACCTCTTTCAATTGTATTAATGAAATAAGATAATAATATGAATAATAATTAAAAAGACATGTACATCTATGATCCGTTGAAGGCTCTTGGTTGCAGTACTTTATGACAGAGTTGTTTCTGGGCCAACAGCTACATAATTAGGTTATATAGTCAGCAACACGGTGTCAAGTATATACCTTCATTGAAGTCATTCTTCAATGGCAAGTAATATATAGTGGGGATTATATCTTGCTTATGATGTTAATACAAAGGAGAGTAGCAGAAGTGTTGCCCTCTCACAGCTCCTGAGCAAAGGAAAGTGGCATTTGAATAGGTATTAGTACCCTCTAAGGACCTGGTTTCAGCATTCCTTAGGATATTGAAGATTAGTAATGGGTTAAAAAGAATTTACTGATCTGCTTTTTTTTATTATCATAATTATTTCTTATTTATTTATTTTTTTGTCAACACAGTAAATTGGAATAATATTATCTTACATTAATTATTATGTAGTAAAATCTATTAGGGCAAGCAATTCTAAGGAATTGTAAGGAGTGAACCTATTTTTAAAAATTTTCTAATAGACTTTTAGCATCTTTTTTTTTTTTTAGCGTTTTTCATGAAGCCCTTGTTTTTAAATTTTATTTTGTGAGTTCTGTGATGTATTTTTAAAAGTTTTATAAAACTTTTTCATGGTGTAGAATTACAACCTCCATTAGCCCCGAAAGGGAAAAATTTTCTTTTTCTTTTTTTTTCCTAAAGCAGAAACACCAGGAATACACTAATGTGAAGAGTGTATGTATATATTATTTTATAAAATTTATAAAGGTAACATTTATTTTAGCATATTTTATATATAAGTTTTTTTGTGTGTTATTCATTAAATAAATTTCAGAACATTAGGTAATTTTAATTAAATTATTATGTATTTTTTTGTATAAAATATATTGTTTATTTTAGATGCATTTTGTTGCACTTGTTTATTGTTCTGGAACTAATATGGGAACAACTTGGGAATTGGAAATAAAGGCGGTACATATACTAAAAGTAAATTATGCCTACAGTTGTGCTTAAAAAAGAACCAGGGAATTGGGATTAATAGCGAAAAATAAATAATAAATCAGATAAGCTCATTCAATAATCTTACTGCTTTTGCTCTAATCCATACACCATGAAGATAATGTTTTTTAAAAAAGGACAGTGAAATTATAAGTGAAATCCTTGAATGAATACTCCATCATCTCTATTTATTGGAGCATTTACTTCTTAATTTTAATGAAAATTATGTCTCTTGGTCTGATGTTGAAATGACTCTGGAGATAAAACAAGGATTATCCTTAAAAAACCATTAAGATTTCCTTTACAAGTTATTACTAATGATAAAAAAAAAAAAAAAAAAAAAAAAAAAAAGGGAAGAAACACAGAAAATAAATTCAAAGTGTAAATTCAGAATGTTTAACTTAATACATCTTCTTAGCATGGAAATTATAGTTAAGTAACCTTGCAGAACAAATAGAATAGGAAAAATTCATAAATTTTTCAGATTCTAAACATAAAAATAAAGTTCTGAAACATTTCAAGAAATCTGTAATAGAGACAATGCCAAATTAAGAAATTAACAAGCATTAAAAACTTTAACGTAATTGTTTAATCTCTCTCTAAAATTTAATCTAACAGGGTTCATTAAATTTTCTTGCATTAAAAGATTATAACATTCATTTCATATGCAGTTCTAATGAACCAAATCACGAAATATTTTGACAAATTATTCAATTTATTACATGGCAATATATTAAACATTATTAGTAGGATTTTTCTTGCAACTGACAGTAAATAGAATGGAATAGTAAACATGTCTTTATTCATACATTGCATATTACATTATAAACAAATACAGAATACTGGTATGGGTAAATATCATCTGCCAGGGTGATTTCTATGGTATATTTGGACCTGATCGTACAATTTTTATTTATTTATTATAATTAAAGGCTGTTACAAAAAAACTGCCTATAATTTAAAATTTATATAATAATAATTTTTGTGTACTATAAATAACTTATTCAATATTTTCTATTTAAAATCTCTATTAATTTTTTTTCTGAAAAAATTGTTCACATAAATATTTTTTCTTAAGATGAGTCAAGGTAAGTATATACTTGGGGTAGGTAGATACATAGGAATTTGCCTCAAATTTGTTTGTCGCAAAAGCTATCATCTGTGGTGATTTGAAGTAAATCCATAAATTTACTCCAAATTAACAACAAAATTGTTATATTTATAATTAATTATGTAATTAATAATAGCTTCATTATTCTTTTGATAAATTTATTTCAGGCGCTCTACTGATAGAAACAATCTGCAAAGGTATCAAAAACTCTTACTCATAACATTGTCACTTATACTCCTTTTCTTGCCACTCACTTGTTTGTAATATTCCAAATAATCATAATAGTGATGACTGGACATCTAATGTCAAAACTAGTTATAGTTTCATTCTAAATTTGGACGACTATAACAGTTGCACGCCAAGTGTGAACATTTTGACCCATCTTAAAAAATAAATAATTATACATCTCACCTTTAATGCAATAATCAAATAACTCAAAAATCTAACTTTACATGAAATCCCATTATTGATTGCTATCCTATTATACTGTTAGATGTTGATTTATAACGGTGTATTTTTCATTTACATTATTATTTCATTAAACGATATCGTTAATGACAATCTACTCGAAAATGCGCTCTTTAGAGATATGTTAATATGTTTTTGTGTTATATGAATATTATATATAAATCATATAAATATTTAAACTAATTTAATAATTTCAGAATATTACAATCTGCTTATAAACAAGTAATAATTCTAAATACAAAACATTAATTCAACAATACTGAGTTTATGTTTTATAAAGTATTGTCTTTTAATAATATTTCTAATTGTTATTTACTACATTTAGATTGCAGGCATCTTATATGATGATAACAGATACAAGACTTTTAAGGGATCCTCGTAGGGTTATAGAGCAAAATGTAATTCAAGTTCATTTTGAACTAAACTGTCAAAAGATAAAAGAATTTATGCAAAATCAGTTAAATCACATCCTATATTACTATTATTGGAAAAAATCCTTTTACTTCTTGACAATCGAGGATTGAAACCAGAGTGGGTATTATGTCCACTTTTTTTTATTATGTCTATTCCCCAGGACAAATTGGACCAGATTATTAGTCTTTGGGTACTTCAATAGATGATGGATGGAGGCAGGTATGAATAAGTCTGGACTGTAACTTTTTCTATGTTCGCTTACTTGGCTACTTTTGTTATGGTATTTGTGAATTTGAGTCTTTCATGTTTTCATTTTTAGTCTCTGGAGTTGTTTTTATTTTTGTATTTGTCAGGTTTCTTCTGAGTTGTTTTATATAAAAAAATATATAAATAAAAATCAGAAATTGCCTTCTATGGAAGAAAATGCAGAAAGTATTTCCCAATTTAGGTGGTGCTGCTAAATATTGAGGTAAAAGGGAAATAAAAAATTGAAGATGTTGACGGAGAATTTGATTAGAGCCAAAAATAGATCTAAGGATTGTATATTATGCCATTTTCTTTGTTGTTATTGTATTAATATATAAACTGTAAACTACAATTGTCCGGTTTGGTGATATATTCTTCAGTAAATTGACGCTAAAAACATGTTTTGTTTTTGTTGTATTTTTTTTTTTAAAAAAGAAAGAAAATGAAAAACACTATTTTTTCATTTTATCTTGAAATTATTATTTACTGATTATATATAGTTATATATATATAACTTTTTTTTGGCTATACTTGAAATACTTTCTTCTGCTAATTATTATAAAACTACAAGTAAATAGTGTAATTTATGATTAATAACTATTACAATTGAAACATTGCTTAATAAAAACATTACTTACCCGTAGTGTGTTCTACAATGCGATTCAACTAACTCCAGGCTTGTGCCAGAACTGAATAGGTTTTGAAATGGAGGTAGGTTTGCTTTGGTTTTTTCAACAACTAACCATTTTTTCTAGCAGGTAGTCCGTCTGTTACTTCTGTTTTGTATTTTGTCTGTTTCGATTTAGTGTTGTCAATTGTATCTTATGTATTTATAGGTCAGAGTAACCTGATATTAAATGAATTTAAATTTTGTACATTCAATTTTTTTATTGATAGCTTGATTCTTATTTTATAGCTATCAACCTGGAGTTATTAGAACACACTGTAAGAGATAATTGTAAGCAATATTTTAATTGTAATAGTCACTGATCATAAATTACACTATGTACTTGCAGTTTTAGGATAATTAGTTGAAGAAAGTATTTGTTCTAAAAAATTGTTTTTTTTTTCAATGTAGGGCATAACTAAACAAACAATAAAGTTGTATTATTGACTGGTCCTTGAGACCCTTCCCCCCTCAAAAAAAAATGTGTATATATAATTTCTGAATTTTAATTGTAATTCTGAAGAAAGTAGAGAGTTAGACGATTGCTAAAACAATAGAATTGAAAAAAAAGTCCCTTTCCACAGTTTTAATGAATCTAACAGTGTACTATTATAAGTAATTGCAAGTATATTTACAAAATTACAATTATAAACAAGTTAATCACTTGGTTTTATCAACCAAAGTTAATCACTTGGTTTTATTAAGCAAAGTTAATCATTTGAAACAATAGACAAACATTTCTTATAACCTTCTTATGATAGTTCACATATGACCAACTAGGAGGGCTTGAATTAGATGCTCAACAATGTTATTAATGATTAAACTGAACTTTTCCCCTTTAGAAATTATTACAAGACCCCAATAATAATAAAAGATTTGTTTTTAAATACGAAAAACAAATTAGAAAATTCAAATACATATTGTTAACTTATGTACAAAATCATTTCTCTTATATTCTTTGAGATATTATCATAAATGTATACATTTTCATTATCTTTTCTCTCATTAATCAATAAGTTTATAAAATTATAAGTTTTATAATAATATAATATATAAAATACAGCAAATGCTACCTCGCCCGGAGGTGTTTCAGCGTCATGTCCTGTCACTGCAACCGTCTCCGAGAGTAATTTGCGGATAGGGAACGGGATTGTCCGGTTCCCGGTCGGCCTGTTGTACAACCTCCTTCTTCTGCCCAACACGTTGTTTATCCATGCTTCTATTTTAATTAAAAATACAGAAATAAATATTTTTTGGCATGTATAATAATACATATATAAATAAAAAGGAGACATTAGGATAT
>NW_027106991.1:482175-490479 GCF_000696795.3 Halyomorpha halys
TATATATATATTATTTTTAAATTTTCTGTTGTAACTTTTTACACCATATCTATATGTTTGGAGCTACTTGTACAAGAATAAGAGAAATTCTTGGTAATCATGTGTGATTCCATTTCTTAATAATATAGACAAATAACAAATTACTATACAAGTCATAGTTTATAATATCAAACAGAAGAATAAAATTACATCAAGTTAAAAAAAAAATAATCTGAAGATAAATAATATTTAGAAAAATTAACATTTAAAAAAAATTAAGGGCCGTCCGTAGCTCAGATGGTTAGGCCTAGGTCTATCGTTCTGAGACCTGCGGGCGGCGCCAGTTCGACGTCCTGGGAGCGTTGACTTTTTTCATTAAGTGGCGGTCCCACAAAATAAAAAACTTGACCCCCACCATGGTTAGAATAGGTTGATTGTATGCTAGATAACTAAGCAAACATCACCTTCGCTGTGGATTGTCATAGTTATTATGCTTCTGGTGGCGTACTTGTGAAGGTACTACTCCACTAGCTATAGTAGAAGAGCTGGGAAGAAAAAAAGGCAGTTATCTCACACCAATTTTTGATTACTTTAATAAAAACTAGGTATAATTACTAGTCAAAATTGATGAGTCTGCCAAGAATAGGTAGGGGTAGGGTAAACTTTTACTCCTACGAAGATAAACATCATAAACAACTTTATAGCTCATTAAAATAGCTTTAATTTGTGTGCTAATAGACATCTGTACGTCAAATGGTTTTCGAGTTATATATTTTTCAAAATATATTCACTAACCACTGATCTTTTAGTACGTCCCATACAACATTTTTATGAAATGTTGCTTTTTAAAAAGCTACATCTCGAAAACTATTTAACGTAAATAACTTTATTAGGGCTCATATTTTAGCAAATTTACTCTTCTTTAAATGACGTTCCCTTAGGTTTTCTTGTGTTGTTCCTACTTTTTATGATATAGAGCTCTGAATGAAAAATTAGTTTTTTTTATCGCTTTGAAACAGCAGCCATTTTTTATTCCCCCTACCTATACTTGGCAGACTCATCAATTTTGACTATTAGTTATACATAGCTTTCATTAAAGTAATCAAAAATTGGGATGAGACAACTGCCTTTTTTCTCCTCTTGGGCTCTTGTACTAAGCGTGCAATCGAAAAGTAAGTGATTAAAAGTTCGTGAAGTTTGTCCGTCCCAATTACAGAAACGAGTTAGTAATTTGAAATTTTTTATAGTAGTGTTTGGACGGTTCATGTTGTGTTAGTAGTTAAGTCAGTTTGTAATGTGTATTTTTTATTTTGTTATAATTTTGAGATGTTATGTTAGGTATGCGTCGTACTTTAGTAGAAAGTTGCCAGCATCTGTCCCATTCCTGAATAAGGTCAGTTCTTATGGATTTTTAATGTAGGATAAGGGAAATTGTATAAAATTATAAATACAATACTTGTTTTTATTTTTCTTACAGTAAAGTTTTTATTTTAAAAAAATCTAATGATCACATGTTAATTTCGTAATTAAATACATTTTTAAACAATTCATATTTTTGCAATGAACATTAATCTTCGACTCTTAAATATTTTGATTATAAAGTATTCATACTTTCCTCCCTCAAAAAAGATAAATTCAAGGAGATGAGAATGATTCGTTTAAAATTATCGAAATATTACGTAATATTTATATATCAATAAATACGTACTGGGATCTCCCCCCATCAAGGGTTGGTAATGCAGTGGAACGTCCAAACGAGGTGGTGCCATTTTTGTAACTAATCAAGCTATTTGAAACTATTTTTATTTTATCCAAGTGTTCTATTCATGATAAATTTACTTTTATAATTATTTCCCTAAAAAAATAAAGTTTTAACATCTGTTTACAACAAACATATCAAAAATATCTGTTGGAAGACTTACCGAAGTGAATTTTCTTCAAAATAACAACAAAGGAACAGATTTATGATGGGAGATGTAATTTATATTATTTCTTGGGTAAGGTTATTATTATATATATGTTATTATAAATAAAATATCTTGCTCCTTGGATGTTTCAAGAAAAAAGGACCTGCAAAGGAGACAAGAAGGACGTACAAGGCTAGCAGACGACTATCAAGCGTAAAGCGAGCTAGGGAACTTGAGACAATCAACAGTCAAGCGAGCGAAATCCAAATAATTCCATGAATCCATCTCCTCTGCTCCTGTCTGCAAATAAAAATGAAAACTTCTTCGAAAAATTTCTCTCTGCAAACCCACTTCTTCATCAGTCTTCCCAGTTTCATCTGACGAATTAATTCATACTTTTTATCTGCTTCATTTACCATTTCTTCTCCATCTTCTCCCCACCTTTCCTTAGTCCCAATATTTAAGTGTGATTTCATTTCATCCATAGCGAAATCCCACACACACTTAAATTAATATTCATAGATTAGATGGAATGCCTATCAACTCGATAAAACTATGCCTCCCTGAAATCCTGTCGGTCATTCTTTTTGTATATATTTTTCCTCAACAAAATTCGTTTTTTTTTTTTTTAATTTCTGGAAAAAAGCCGCAGTCCATTAAAAAAGAATTCCAGACCGATTAAAAAAAAAATTCAACCCTTTAAAATTCGCCCAATCCTTCCAAACCACTAGAAAGAATCGCTGAATCATAAATATTCATTTTCCTTGAAGAAACCAATTCACTCGATATCCTCCAATCTGGTTTCCGTCACGAATTTTCCACACGATCTGCTCAAGTCAAAATCACTTCCCACATACTGGTATGGACGAAAAAAATTGAATGTACTTATACTTCTGGACTTCTCTAAAGCTTTTGATTCTATAGACCAAGTACTGAATCTTATTACCAAATTAAAATCATTTTCTTTTTCAAACAGCTCCATTTTTTTGTTTCAATCATTCCTTTCCAATAGAACTCAAGAAATTTTCATTCCCAATTCTCCTTCTTTACTGTATACTCAGGAGTAGCCCAGGGTTCAAGTGTTCCTCCCCTCCTTTTCAGTTCCAATCATTCCTAATTCCATCCACTACTGTTTCCTCCACTGATAAGTTGATGACTTACATATCTATTATCCTTCCTACTCTCAATGTTATTCGTAGCGTTTACCAAGATTCAGGAAGAAAACTCAGGTCATTATCATGGGTTCCTAATTCCTCCTCAGATCCTCCCGCACCACTTTCAGAAAGTTAGATATTACCATTGACCAAACACTATCCTGGAAACCTCACATCGCTTAAATTTCCCAACGGACAATAACTAAACTTAAACTATTCCATGACTCCCGAAAGCTAATCCCAGAGCTCACACATAAGCTTCTTGTATCGTCACTCGTTTGTCCCCACTCTAACATCGGCTGTGTGGCATACCGAGACCTCATTTGCTCTCCTGATAAATCGAGAGGATCAAAAATAAGAAATTATTATCAATGTTCTTATTAATAGAACGTACTTTAAAAAAAAACTGATAATAAAAAACAAGCACACTTAATCCTTTATTACTTGAAGATTAGATATATGCGAAAAACGAAGAGATTTATTTTTCTTGTTAGGAATTTTGTTTTGTATATATAGCTGGGAAAGAAAGATACTTCTATGATCGATTTTTTAAATAGGATTCTTCCGACATGACAACTCTGTTTTCTCTTTAATAATTAGTTACAAATCTCATCAATAACCCACTCGATTAATACATGTGTTTAATCGTGTTCACGTGAAAACTGTAGCAGTTACTTTCAAGTTTCTCAGAAAAAAAAGAAAAATTCAAGTTCATTTTATTAATTTATTTAAAACTTTGTACTTCGTACCTTCAAAATGGATAAATTCATACCAGATTTTGGAGATTATTTTATATTGACATTTTATATTTATGACTCATTTACTGAAATCGGAAAAATCTGAAATATATACATGTTTCCTTAGAGTACAAATGAATAAAAATTTGCTAGGTAACACAGTGTTCAGATCTATGTATTTAATTGTTTTAATAAAAATCTGGAGTCGTCAAAGATGTGCTATTAAGGAGTTTGCACCACTTTATAAAATTCTTAATACCTAAGAATTAATAGTTGGTTCTATTTTAGGCTGTTATCATGAAAAAACAAATAAATAAAAATAAAACTAGGTACATGTAAGAGTAGAATAAAAAAATCATTCTCTGAAAACTAAGAACAAAATATATGGGTTTTAAAAAAAACTATGTGGACTCTATAGTATATAATAATTAATAAAAACACTAGTAAAAAATAAAATACATCACTAAAAAGATACACATACAAACATACCAAATTTATACTAATAGACAAAACTTAGACTTTTAAAATTGGACTTGGGCCGTCCGTAGCTCAGATGGTTAGGTCTAGGACTATCGTTTTTTTTTTAGATCTGTGCGAGGTGGCGGTTCGAATCCGGCCTGGGGGCGTTGACTTTTTCATTAAGTGGCGGTCCCATAAAATGAAAAACTTGACCCCCCCCCCCCACCATGGTTAGAATAGGTTGGTTACCTTTAGATAACTTGGCAAACCTTCGTTGTGGATTGCCTTAAATAAATTAACCAAATTATTTCTAATTTTTGTTTATCGTATTTTTTAATATCTTTTTTTTTTTTAATTTTAAATTTTCCTACTGTTTAAAACTAAAAATAGGAAATTCACATCACCTCATATATAAATAAGGCATTTGAACCTAAACACATACACCGTATTTATTATGGTCTTTTGGCAGACAGTATATAATAATTAATTAAAAATCTATAAAAAAAAAAAAAAGACTAGAATATATTTTATTATGTTATCTATATTTTTTTATTTCTTCATTTTTTTTTTCAATATAAAGAAAATAAGCTACAATAACTTAAAATGTTCATTATAAAAAAAGATTATAAGAAGTGAAAAATAGTTGAATTTTTTCTTATAAATAATATAATTGCTTGAAAATAATTAATAGAAACTTAATACAATTTTTACCTTGACATAAAAGTGGGGTTAAATCTGCACTCATAGATTTGAGTATTCAAGTCTTACATAACCCAAATAATTTAATCTGTAAAGTATGAGATTAATATATAAAAGTGTCCAATTTCAATGAGTTTAAAAATTAAGTAATATTTTAAATTCCAATTAAATTCCTTTTTATGTATATAGAAAGATAATTCTAAAAATATTTTTTTTTTCAATTTTAAGAGAGATATAAATTGTGAAAATTCTTCATGCGAAAAAAAAAAAAATCATTTTTGTTTTATAAGTAAATATGTCAATTTCAATTTATTTTGTTTAAGCTGAGTATTTTTTTCTTTAAGTATTTATTGATTTTTTTAAAATATTTAATTAAAAGTAATTCACAATTGTCATGAGAGCTGACAGTTTATCTTGAACGGATTATAGACGGCTTTGTAAAATAAATTCTGATGAAAATAGCCAATTTTTTTTTTTTTTTTTTTTTTTTTTTTTTTTTTTTTTATATATATGTTAGCAAACGTTCTTAGAATTACTAAAATAAAAAGTATTTCTTTGTTTTACATATCCCATTTGGATTATTAATATTTTTTTTTTTTTTGTAAAACACTGCATTTTAGTTTTAGAAATCGTCATATTTTTTTTCCTCTGCATTGTGTTGGTAAATTTACGTTATTTTTATTTTTCATGATGATAGTAGATATTTGAATTAATAAAAACAAACCTATTTCTACGATTAACATAGCGCCTTTGATTCATAATATTATTTTTTTAAAAATACTATGTTTTACTTTTAAAAATTCGTAATTTAGTACGAAATATTTTTTTGTAAATTGTTTCATTGATTATAGTTTTTAAAATGATATGGCAACATTAGAAAAACGGATTTCTCTCTTCCTTATCACAAAAATATAGTATACATTCGTTAGATTTTAAGGAAATAGGCAATTGGAAATATCGGTTGAATTCTACAGAAGATAAGTAAGACATTGAATGTTTTTAGAAAAAATTGTGATATGGTAAACCTATGAACATGGCAAGAAATAATGTGAAAAATGCAATGTAATTAAAGTGAATAAATATAATTGAATATTAAATGAAAAAAAATTTTAAGTGCATAAGTAATTTATGGAAACTATACTTTTATTCTGGAAATTTCTATGAGGTAAGTAATTAACAATAACTGTTATTTGAAACTTAACCTACAGAGTAGCTAGATCAATACCCGACATTTGGACCAAAATTTGAACCAACGCTGTGGGTTCGATTCTCACCTGGATAAGCCAATATTTTTTTCATGTTGACCCGATAAATGAATCGGGGACATTACCTCTCTGGGGCAGTATAGGTCCACAATGGAAGACTTAAGCCTTAAAAAATAAATAAAATTATAAAACTATCCAATCATTTAAATTTATTCTTTAGTTTACTTTAAAATTATTTTCAAATGTAACGTACTTAACTGCCATCCCCACTCCTCCCAATACATACGGTTCACTCAGACTTTCACTTCTGTCTCGTTCATTTTCTTCCTTTATTCTTGATTTTATTCTTATCGCTCTTTTTCCATCTCTTAGTTTGTACTTTATTTTATATTTCTTGTTTTTATCTGTTATTATTTTCGTTTTCATTTATTGTTTATAACCTTTTCTTATTTAATTTTTACATTTCATTGTATACCCTTTTAATGTTTCATTTAATTTTTTACTTATGTTAAGTGTTTGTATCTTTTTTTAGCCCTGACGAAGCCCTGCAACGTGGGACGAAACGTTGGCCCAATTAAAATAGTCAATTATAATAAAACCATATTCCATTTATCATTTATTACACACAGTAAATCACCAATCTTCCAGCATTTAAAATTTCACAATTATATTCCTTTTGAAAAAGTTTGACGTAGAAACCAAACATGAATACACCTGCAATTATCCATTCTACGAACGCTACACTTTTATTCAGATACAACAATTAAAACTTATCATCTTCGGTGAATGAGGAGAACCGAAAAAGAATCTGTTAGGTATTGTTACGACTCCTTTGGTGGCCACCAATAGCGATAGGATGCCATGAGAACAATAGGTTATTAAAATCGGACAAGATATAAGAATTGCTAGGAGGTTATCAGTTATTTTTTAAAGGTTAAATAACAGTTTGTCTTGCATAATCAGTGGGATGACTCAGTTATTGCAGTTCAAGGAGTATTTTTTTATATACAAGCTGTCAAAAAGTGTTGACAAGGAATGTTTTGCTAAATAAACTCAAAATTACGGTTTTGAGATTTTTTATGACATATTAAACAAAAACATAAAATCAATTATACAAATTCTCAACCCTTAACTTAATTTGACGGAGCTTTAGAAGTACACAAAACATACTTTAAAAACGCCACTTGGAGAGGATGAAATATTGACTTATATCCTCTCCTTCTTTTAAAGATATTATGTCGTATATTTATATTGTTTTCCTACTTTTAAGGTCATCATTTAACATGTTAAATGAAGTAATATAAAAGTTTAATATGAAGAGTCGGTCACAACGTTAAAAAATAAAAATGTAAACAGAAGTGATGAATATTTTTAGAAAATTATTAATTAAATAGATAATTATGAAAAATAAAGTTATTAATCAAACAATAAAGTTGATTTTTGCAGGATTTGGGTGTTTTATACAAAAGTTTACATATTTTGTATCTTTTACATAATTTTATCAATTTTTTTTATACAAAAATCTCTAAATACCAAACAACAATACCTAATGCTTCAAATTCAAATTGAATTATTTGGTTCATTTTAACGTCCTTTTGATAACAAAATTTATAATAAATAGATATTTTCTGGGAACTATGAAAACTTCGAATTCAGGAAAAAAATGGTCGAGGGGAATTTATACTTCGATTTCCTTGAAAACTAATATTTAGTGTTTTTTTCAGGAGACTCAAAATAAATGTAGACATTTAAAAAAAAAAAAATAAATTTGAAGCAACTGCCTATACATATATATATTTTTTTTAATTTTTGAGACGAAACTCACTAAAATCTTTGGAATCTATTTTTTCTTATTCCAAGTAAAAAAAGGAAATATTTCTTATGAACTTTTTTTTTTAAATGGGAATCATTTTTTATAACGAAATTTCAATTAAACCTACTAATTAACTTTAACTTTATCAACCACATTATTTCTACATTTTTTAATATAAAATAATATCCATATTTATTTCAATTTTTCGTAATATTTCACTGTTTCATCTCAACTCAGTCAAAAAATTAAGATCTATATCCTCTTAGAAGTTTTGTGATAGTTTACTTAAAATTTTGCTTATATTTATGCTTTTATATCTACAATATATAAATTAATATTTTAAAAAAGATA
>NW_027106991.1:490960-503608 GCF_000696795.3 Halyomorpha halys
ATGTATCATATATTATTGTATTTTGTATTTGAATGAAAAATGAAGAGGTTTCGAACAAAAAAAAAAAAAAAAGACCGCCTTCAGCGGACCCGGTAACCCATCTTATAATGCCATATTGGCAAAACAAGATGTTATAATTTGCCAACATATGTACATCCATTCTCATTTGTATATTATAATTTGCTTCTTCTTATTTTTTCAGGGGGTTAGAAAAAAAAGGACGGTAAAAGACATCCAGGCAAACATATGCCATCACTGTTGACACCGCCTTCAGCGGACCCGGCAATCATTCTTATAATGCCACCCCGGCAAAACATACAAATATATATATTTGTAAATGCCTATTTCTTTGTTCCAGGAGGTAAGAAAAAAAAAAAAGACGGTAAAAGAACTTTTTTTTCTTTATTTTACCGTCCTTCGTGGTAGCCTTACTTCAGAGCTTCTGGCAAACTACATGCCATCACCGACGACACCGCCTTCAGCGGACCCGGCAAACTATCTTACAATGCCATACTGGCAAAACAAGATGCTTTCAACCGCCGGCATATGTACATATATTTTTCCTTTGTATATATTGTAATTTGTTTGTTTTTATTTGTTTTAGGAGGTAAGAAAAAAGAAGAAAAAAAAAAGAAAAAAGGACGGTAAAAAAAATGGCCGTTTCACGCCGTTTTTACATATTTCTGTTATAAGTACTTATTACTTATTGTAAATTAATCTATTACGGGAGGGTACGAAAAAAGAAAGTTCAAATATTTAAATGAGGCGTTCCGGCTTAAAACATGATATCTGAATTTTTATGACTTAAAAAAATGTTGTTTATTGATGTAGAATAATAAAAAAATAAACGAAATTTGAAAGACTGTCACACATACATTAATGTCATATATATATATATAGGTATAATGTATGTGTGTCTATATATATATTTATATACATCATTGCATAACGGTCACCCTTGAGCCGACCTCAAGATAGAGGTGTTTGCCAGCTGTTAGTGACCACACATCTCGAAGGATGACCTCCCTTATCAGCACTACGTCACGGTATCTTATCAGTCATAAGGGTTGTTTTTCAAAATTATCTTTCCAGGGAAAAACTAAACCGATATGGTACGATAGCGATCGGCTGTCCTATTTTTGCATCATCCGATTCATCGGGAAGGGTAAACATTTTTTTTTTTTTGAGCGAGTTTATATAATGGATTGCATCATTACAAATTGAAAAATATATATAAAAAAACAAAAAAAAAACTAATAGCTACAAAACGGAAAACAGAATCTTTCCACTGATGCTAAGAATTTGATAGAAAATATTCCAAGAAGATTTAATTGGAGAATTGTTAGTTGACTGTTTGTAATCTATTGTAGCCTAATATATTATTTTTATACTATATCTGTACCTTTCTTTCATATTATTAATATGAATAAAGATTTAGGCTTGAGTTTTTAATTTTTTTAACATCGAAGCCATTTCCGTATCACATTTGTATTCTGTTGTTTATATCAATACAACTTATTGAAGGAATAAATTTTAAAATGTGTATTTTCTGAGAAAATTAAAATAATATTTTTAAATTAGGTTTTGAGAAATGTTAACTTATTTTAATCTATATAGTCTTGCATGACTTATAAAATAATATGGAATATACTTTAAAATGACGGTATGTCACATTTCTCTAGCTAAATTAAAGAATATTCTCCAGTAATTCTAAAACATGTAGTTCTACGTTTTTTACAATATTTATGAGGACTTAACTGCTCTGTAATTAAAAAAAAAAAAAAAAAGAGGACATATCTCAATAAAATATCACATTTTTCGAATTCTATACTTATAAAACATTAAGCGAAAATTGAAGGAGATCGAAAATGGTAAGATTCAAAAGTGAGTCGAGTCGACGTTGAATGTTTTTTTTATAAAATTATAATTAATGACAGAAATTGAACAATAATTTAATTTTTTTTTTTATTAATACCAAAAATAATTAAAAAGAGAGAAATGATTTATTTAGCCATGCTGCCTTATACATTGTATTGCTACAATACATAGCATACCAATCCATGATCGGGCATACATACATTACATATATTTACATGATACAATAAAAAAATTTTCTATCTATAATTTCCTTTAACAATCAATAATCGTCTATTTAACAATTTTATTCTATTTAATTGACAATTTTATTTCTCTCACAACTCCCCTCTCCAGTGATTCACAATCCACGTAAGATCCGTTAAACAAATTAAAAGAATTTACCATTATATAGCAATAAAAAAAAAATCAAAGACAAAAGTCACAGCAGAAGATCAGTTTAAAAAACAAATAATTACTTTTTTTTTTTAATAATTAATTTATTGTTATTTACAACTGTATAAAAATATATACAAGTAAATTTTCTGTAGGTGACATAGCGACATGATACAAACATGTGGAGAATCTACCCATTGATAGAACTCCAAAAACATTTCTAAAGGAGAAGATCTCGAGGTCATTTTCTTTTCAGACGCCTAGGAGGAGTATTAGGTAATGAGGAGAAGCCAGGTTAGAAACAAGTGGATTTGGGTGGTTGGGAAGTTTATCATGGAAGAAATGGTATCTGGTTCTGGCCAAACCGGCAACATATGAGACATTGAGGTTTTGACTTACTTGAAATAACCTGTCGGAGAGATAAGAAAGGATAATGATAAAATGTGTAGGGGGTAGGAATTTACGGTTCTTACCTGGGTGCCAGACTCGATCAAAAGCCTGTTCTACATCAAGAAAGATTCCCGAGCAGTACATTCCGCGCTCCAATGAAGACGAGACAACATTAACCACACGATGGCACTGCTAGATAGTGGAGTGGGATGTTCGGAATCCAAACTGGTGATCTGGGATAATGTGGTTGGAATCTAGGATGGGATATAGGCGTGTCGTTAATGTAACGTATTTGGTTTAAAGTTTAGAAAAAGTAACACTACTTAAATCGAACATAATCCATACTGATTGATGAATGACTTGATTTGTGACAAAGTAAGGAGCATTAAGGATTTTGGACTGTAAGGATTGGATTCGGGAGGAATCTGATGGTTTAGTGGAGCCCCAAAGCTCAAACCCGTTTGTCCTGTCTTTTCAGTCTTGTATGAGGATTCCATGCCAATCGTTTGTACAGATGTAGACCTAAGTAACGGATTTGTTCGACAGGAATAATTGAGGTATTATTAAAGGATACTAGTAGGGCAAGAGGTCAAGGGTTTACGAAGAAGGGTAAATGTGATTTGGTGGGATTTATTGGAATTGATATTAGTCCGCCAATTTTGGCACCATTCTTCAAGGGTGGTGATGAAATAAATAATTAAATGAATAAATAAGTCAAAAAAAGAATCAACAGGTTCAAAAGCTAAATAACAGTTTGGAGAAAATTTGGAGAAAAAACGTAATGCCTTGTAGGTTAAATTACACGAAAATAGGAAATACAGATAAAAGAGAGTAATATCGATTTTATTTAAAATGTGCAAGAATCACATCGGCAGTTTTTATTCAACAGATCTAGTCCTAAAGTTTTGACCGAAAGTTTAATATCAAATTGTCATTCTTTATACATTATTATTAATTACATTATTAATTTTTTTTTTATCATCATTCAATTATAAAAGCTCTTCTCATTGTTCCGTGAAAACCCCCTACTCAATATTCTCTCCGCTTCTTTATAAAATCCACTTTGAATGGTTCCATTCCGGACCTTTTGTTCCTTGCCATCAACTAACTGCACAAAGAACTGAATAGGATTGGACCTGGTCTTTATACTGTTCTCCGAAGTTCTGTGTGGGCTATTATTGTCAAAATTTCAATTTAATCTATTCTATTATGAAGAAGGATTGTACAGATTTGGGAATTCGAATTTTTAAAAATTTAATTTAATTTTTATTTTAATAAGTACAAATATACGAGCCCGATGTAATAAAATCTAGCCCATGAACTATACATCAGCGGATAAATAATTTTTTTTTTCGGAGACGCATATCTGTCACTCTTAAAAATCTTACAGTCAGTTAATTAATTTAATAAAGTAGCAAATTAGCGATATGTCCTAACCAGTGCATCTTAGCGAATAAGTTATGGTTTAATGATCTTAATAATTAGTTCTTTTAAATAAATCAAATGGTATCCTTGTTAAGTCTCAACACCCTTTATTATATCAACAGCCCAACGTTTAAACAATATGATAAATGATCTAACATTAAAGTTTTAAAAATTAATGAAATTATAACAAAATAGGGTAATTTGCCTTGTAATTAATGACCTGGGCAGAATAGCCTGCAAAACCTTTTTTAATTTGGATGTGAGGAGTAAATTTATATTTATGATTGTGCTTGCTCCAATAACGCCTGTTGAACAGATTCGATACTTAGGACTCCATCTTGACAAGAGACTTACTTGGAAACCACATACAAGACTGAAATAACAAGAAACTGCTCGTAGATTTCGATTGCAAAAACACCTACTTGATAAACGCTCTAAACTTCCCATTCACTACAAAAATTATTATACACTATGATAATCAGACCGATTTAGACATATGGAATTGAGCTTTGGGGCTCTACCAAACCATCAAATTCCTCCCGCATCCAATACTTACAGTCCAAAATCCTATGTAAAATCCTTGATGTTGGATGCCGCATCCACTAAGACCTTAACATTCCATTCGTTGCAGATTTGGCCCAAAACAGATATGAGTCTTTCCATTCCAAACTCCTTACTCATCCTCACCAATTAATTTTTAATCTCTTATCCTTAACAATCCATCATAATCCTCCGAGGCGTCTGAAAAGAAGATGGCCGCGGGACCTTCTAGTTTAAATTAATGCCTGAAGTACCGCCCACGGGTGTTTCTTCCCAAGATTTTAAGTGTAATGGAATGTAAAATGAAACATTCCATATATTTACTTATTGTATTTATTATTTGTACAGTTGTAAATTACATTAAATAAATTTAAAAAAAAAGATTATCCTTGAAGATGGCCGAAACGTTGGATTGTTGATATAATAAAGAGTGTTAACACTCAACATTTGATTTATTTAAAACATAAATACCAGTCTCAAGAAATTGAAAATATTATACATAAATTAATAATTAAAGTTCAGAGACTGGAATAGCAGCAAATATTTTAATGAGTTGAAGTAAAAAAATCTTCCATAGTAATTTTTGGATTATATATATATAAAAAAAAAAAATGCCCGCATTATTTGTAAACGTTTCGCGACTATTACCCTATTATCGGGCACACTGTAATTCACAATAACCAAATTTCAATAATGCAAACACCAAAACAATAGTTCAAAAATTAAATAATAATAAGTAGTTAATAATTAACCTAATTATTAAAAAAAATTGAATGTAATGTTTTGTGTCGGTGGTGGGCTGGTCTTGAAGTTCTCACTATTTTTGGGGTTTTTGAAAAAAAAAAAAAAAATTATTTTTCTATTATAAAAATTCATATTTTAGAGTTTCTCGAGGTTCTAATAACTAATATAAATTTTGTTCTTGTCAAGATTACAACAGTTTAACAAAGGGTAATGACGTCATTATGCAATCGGAAAAGATAGCCGATCAAGAACGGTCTTGGCTTTTTCGGTACGAATCAGATATTTCTTTTTTTCTGCTTTAGTTATTTTTAAAATACTTTAATATTTTATATTTATCTATTGTTTATTATTACTGACAGTGGGAATTGTTTATTTTTTTCAAGTAAACAAAATTGAAGGTTCTTTAGAGGAAGATTTTTTATATATTCGACATTTAAGCCCTGTTAAAATATTTCCATGAGGGTAACACTGATTTTATATTAATTACAATTTAATTACACATTGATTTATCGATTTAAATCACAATCGTTCCACCCATTAATGAGAAAACCCTAAAAAAGTGTGAAATTTATTTTTATCTCTACTCTTACATGCCCTATATATATAATTTAGTACAATTTGCGAAAAAGTTAATTGACTCAAGAGATCTATAAATGTGTATTTCTATCGAAAAGCCGAACTCGAAAGGTACGATCGCACCAGTTCCACTTACTATATATTCCATATATCGGTAAGTAGATGAAAAAAACAAACTGTTATATGTTAAAAGCAACATTCACACTAAAACAAGTTGTATATTTTAAAATATTGATATTATTTTATATTGTTCATCCAGAAGATATGAGAAGAGCCGCGAAACATAGATGAAAAATATACATGAAATTAAGACTCTTGAAGGAAGGAATTGTCACGAAACTTTCTAATATAAAATTGAATAAATAAATATAAATGACTTATAAATAAATTACATAATGTAAGAGTAAATATTCATGGACCTAAAGTTATAAGAGATTTTTTAAGTTTAATTAATAGCTGATGATTAATGGGTTTTTTTTTGTTGAAGGAAGCAGTTTGCAATGCGAAGAGTTATAATGCAATAATGAGATTAATTGTTGTGACCCACAGCTGCACTCAAGGTGATCGCACGAGTGCACTGCGCAAGGGCAGATTAACATCAGGTTCGTGACCAGCCCAGGAACATACTTCTTGTCCCGAGGCCTAGTACTTGTTCTAGAGTTAAGTGTCGTGCTTTGGCAATTGCTGTGTCTCGCTTCCTTCCTGCTCGGCGACTTGGAGGAAGAACGAGGAACCATGTAATAGCTTCGTGATGAGTTGGTGAGAGTGGTGACTGCTGTTGCGACTGTAAAAAATAAAAAATATAATATAATTAGAATGTGAATAATAACAACAAACCTAATACTACTGTTAAATGTCTTCTACAATAAGAATTTTTCAAGATAAATAAAAATAATAATAATATCAAGCGCCATCTTCTTGGTTCTTTTGTCAGTAACTCATACTGGATGCCGACATTTGTTTCTTTCTTTGCTTACCAAGAATTTGCAGGTATCTTGGATTTGCAGGAAGCGACGAAGGTGTGGATCCGCCTCAAGTGTTCACAGTCCTCAACTTTTCCCCAAATTTGGGCAAAAATTGGAGTCAACTTTGGTTCGATACTCATTTGGATCAGCCAATATCTATTTCACGGTTCCATGACAAATGAATCTTGACATTACCACTCTGGGGTTGTATAGGCCCCAATGGAAGAATTGAGCCATAAAAAAAAAAACACAATAGAATATTTATGTATTTATAACTTAATTATCGGCGAGAGCAAAATGTAAAAAAAATATCTTATTTTTTTTTTTGCTTTATAGGCTTGGACTCCTTTAAAAGATTGGCTTTATTGGGTTCAGCACATATACATACACATTCGATCAGCTAATGTCGATAAGCTGATTTTTCAGTAACAGCTGACTGTAACTCATTTATACCTAAAGTTATAAAACTACTCCATCATTAAAAATTTCACAATTATACCACTTTTGAAAACCTTTGACATAGAAACCAAACACGAATATACCTGCAATTTATTATGGTTGTGACTTTGCATCGTATTACACTATTAAAGATCTTTCATAAAACTTATTTCCAAATTTTAAAAGTTACAATTATAGAATCCCGTCTTGGGGATTACATCCCGTTATATGGTTTTAATAACTCTTTTCGAATTAAAAATATTCTTTTTTTTTAAACAACTAAAAGTCCTTTATTATTTATTTTTTAAACCCATCCAAATCGCATCATTCATAATAGGTGCAAAGCAATTTTTTTTTTGTTGATAAAATGATCAATAAATAAGTGGAATATTCTCATTTGTATGCAAGGTTAAAGATAAAATGGGTTTCCATGGAAACCTGGAATATTTACAAAATAAACATGTATCTGAAGTCCAAATCTTTGCTCATTCTAGTCCGTTTCAGATAATTTTAGTTTTTGTATAATAAAGAATCCCATTATTTTTTTTTTTAATGAGTAGGTATAATCTTCCACGAGATGAATATTTTTTAAGTACTTTTTTTTTTTTAGGTACTATAAATATGTTTTTATAAACCACAATAGTTCAAATTTTTCGAAACCCAGCCTTGCAGATTTACATTACATGGGGAACAAATAATTTCAACCTCATAAGCATTTCCATTTTAAGAACAGTGATCAATTAGTTAGTGAGCGAGTGGTAACATACATGTACAACTTGGTTTTGTTATATAATTGATATTTATGTATCGAAGAAGCGCTATGAAATCGAAGTACTGCATATTTAACTACGTAAAAGATTTAATAAAAGTTAATTTGATTATAGTTATGGCTGTTGGCAGAGAAAGTATTTGGCTCCGACAGTCACGATAGTGATTGTGATTTTTCGGTATGAGATAGAGGGGGCCCATCAAAATTTTCTCCAAGAACTAGAAGTAGAGGATCAAAGAAGGTACAGTATTTTTTTGAAGATGGAAGAAGCCATCCCCACTTAATCTAATAGAGTGTATTGATAGGTTAATAAGAGACATTTAATCAGGAGCCGGCATTCAAGTCAAAATAATTAAAGTCCCCTCAAAAATTAGAGGTTTTAAGTTCCAAAATAAATAAAATCCAAAATTAAAAATAATTTTTTTTTTAGTGACCCTTCCTGGTAAATTCTGACGCACAGGGAGGGGGTAGGTTATCTACAGAGAACAACCCTATTCTAACCATGGAGGGTCAAGTTTCCATTTCGTGGGCCCTCCACAGAAATAAAAGTCGACCCCAGGTCGGGTGCTTCAACTCACTCGGCTACGAACGGCCCTAAATTAAAGTATAAAACCCGTCCTCCGTCCTAACTAAAACAAAAACCAATTTTTATTTATTTTTTCATTTCGTCACAGGCCCACACTCGGCCATAATCGGAACTCGATATTATCAAACATCAATGAATGTTTATTTAGGTCTGAAAAAACGATTTCTATCACCTTTCTATTTACTAATAAAATAATCTCAAATAATAGTTAATTTAACATTTTTAATAATGTAACATTTCTAACATCATACCACAAATATTATCAAATTAAATGTTTACCCGCCGCTACAGACCTCCTGCCTGCTGTAGGCAATAGCTAACAATTAACCATCTATAATGTAATAATTGATAGATACCATGAATATATTATACCAAAAAAAAATGGCACCTATAACTGTATATTTACAACTTTCTGTAATGGTATGTTTACAAAAACGAATGTTACATAATTGATGTAAATTATAGGCTACTTTCATGGCCGATCCTTGGCCATGGTGTTCTGAAAGTATCTCTGTAATAGAATCTGCTATTTTTATAGCTTTTTTTTTATGATTTTAGTTTCACCGTTCTAAATATAGTCTATCAATGTCAAAAATAGTGAGGTAAGGGTCATAAAAATTGAAAAAAAAAATAAACATAGTTTTCAGGTTTTATTCGATACAAAGATAAAATAGAAAAATATATGATAAATCAACTTAATATATATTAATGAAAATCTCAATCCTTAAAAATTTCAGAAAAAGAAACTCTAGTGTCTCAAATATCAGTGAATAACAAGTCACATTTCGACAATTCAGGCATCATTTGAGCTGAGAAGATAATATAAAATAAATGCAGATGTGGTAGCACATCTCATATCAAGTCTACATTGGGCTAATAATGTATGGGATGTACATCACTCAAAAATAATTCTGCGTACAACTTTATATGTTCTTTAAAGATAAGATACAATTTTGTCCAAACATACACGGCAGTATTCTCAGACCATCGTGAATATTCAGAACAAAGAATGAATTATTAAAAATAATTAATACTGAAGCAGAAAATAAATATTAAAGACTTATATGAGATTGATGAAACCATAAATTTTAAGCACTGAACTATTTCGAACAGGAGCCCTAAGCATAAAATCAATCTCATAGATAGAACATACACTGCAAATAATTTTTAAAATTATTTTATAATTTCTATTACACATAAAACAGAAACGCGTTTATGATGGTTCCAAAACTCTTAATAATTTGATAAAGTAACGACTTTTTTTTTTTTTTTTTTTTGTTTTTCGCCGATAATTCCTAAACGGTAAATCATAGCGGAACAGTATAAAGAAGAGAAATTAAACAGCATTGCATTGAATTTACTGTTTCTAATATAAGCACATTTTAAAAATCAAAACTATGTTTTGAAAAGCCAAAAATAGGTTTTTGACTTAAGACGGTTTACGGTTTACCACGTTGCCATTTAACCTAATAAATAAGTTATGATAATCATATGTATTATTATCACTTTGTCGCTCGTATGTACGGTTGAGAAACTATAAGTGAAAAAGTAAAAAAAAATATTTTTTTTTTTACTTTAATAAATTTGCTAATCAGCAAGAGCTTCAGGACCGCAGAACTGTTTTTTCGTATTAATTTTGGACTAATGAAAAGTACTTCAGATCACTTTTTAGTAAAATTTGAAGAAAAAAAAATATCGTAAGAAGATATACGGCAGGCATATATATATATATATATATATATATATATATATATATATAAAGGTATCAAAATAGTAAAAGAAAGCTATTTATTGCTAACCAACGTATCATTCCACTTCGTCAGGGCTGTCAGATACAAGCAGAGACGTAAACTCTCTAATTGAAACAGTATACGATATCAGAAATTAAACAGCATGGCGTCGAATCTACTGTTTCTAATATATGTGGATTTTTAAAATCAAATATCTTACGGCGGTAACAGTTTACGACATACCATTTAACCGAATTAACATGTTACGGTGGTGCACAAATTTATGGATATGCCAAAAAAACTAACTTACTGAAACTGCAACAGTTTCAATCAAAATTTCTAAGACTGATCAGTAGTGCTCCCCCCTACATCAGTAACAAGAACTTACATAAAGACTTACGAACTGCCTACGTACAAACAACAGATAGAACATACACTGCAAATAATTTTTAAAATTATTTTATAATTTCTATTACACATAAAACAGAAACGCGTTTATGATGGTTCCAAAACTCTTAATAATTTGATAAAGTAACGACTTTTTTTTTTTTTTTTTTTTTCTCTTCTCTCTCTCTCTCATTCGCTGGTTGTAAAAATACTTTTACAGTTGTGAATAAACTTAATAAAGTAAAAAAAAAAAAAAATTTCGTTACTCTGTCTAATTAGCTATTTATTAAGAGTTTTAGAACAACCAGAAATCCGTTTTCAAGTTAATTGTGATAAAAACTAATTTTTAAAATTATATGTATATATTAATTACTTATATATTACTTACCGTATTACTTTGAATATAAGAAGATGGTCAGGGTTGCGGTCAAAAACTTTGCAGAGCTAAAAAGATACAAAAAACAACTAAGAAAATTACAACAATAAGGTAAATTAAGGTAGGATACCTATTATGTAAAAATTAAGTGATAAGAAAATTATATATAAATAAAAGGAAGGAAGACATAAAATAGTATTAATATAAAATAAACATGAATAAAACATTGTAAAAATTAAAAATTACGTAAAATATAAAATTAAAAAAAATGTTGTTCATGTTTATTATATATTAATACTATTTTATGTCTTCCTTCCTTTTATTTATACATAATTTTCTTATCACTTATTTTTTTACATAATATGCATCCTACCTTAATTTACCTTATTGTTGTAATGTTCTTAGTTGTTTTTGTATCTTTTTAGCCCTAAGGAAGCTCTGCAAGGTGGGGCGAAACGTTGGACATTAGTTATAAACTTTTTGTTCTTTTTTGACTGCAACCCTGATCATCTTTTTATAATTAATTTTTTTAATTATTTTCACACTTCTTTACTCAATGAGATGGATTAAATGCACCGGAATCCAGTCCTAAACGGTTAATCATTTCTATACTCCAATTACCAACACAGAGGTATCTTTTGGTCCTGTCTCATACGAGTATGCCGAACCACCAATGTAATAGAAATACTCAGGAGTAAAATAGTAAGCATACTATACTGACAGACCACGCCTGCGACCCTGACAGACATGGCAAGGCCACAATGGCACGCCTATTCAATGAATAAAACTTGCAGCTGTTATTTAAATTAGTACCGTATTCTCGGCATCCCACTCTAACTAAATTTCTGTATCCAACTCGGAATTATGTATAATTTGGGATATCAAAACTGACACTTACCACCCAATATACGATCAAACGTTTAGTGGGAATTAGTGGGCTCGAATTAAAGTTGTCGATATTTTGGTGAATTTCCAAAAAAAAAAGAAAAGAAAAAAATCAAAGACCAAGGAAAGCGAAAATTATAAATATATATATATATTTTCTGATGCTATAAAAATTCGTATTTTAGAGTTTCTCGAGGTGGGAATAACTGACATAAAGTTTGTTCCCACCAAGAATGCAACTGTAAAAAAAAAACTAGGCTTAAATGCAATCAGGAAACATCGGGCACTGTCTTAAGTAAACAGAATTAAAGATATTTAAGAGGAAGATCTTTGTAAAATTCTTCACTTAAGCCCGGTCAGACCATCTTAATGAGGATAAGATATAACCTAGCTGATATTAAAGACCAATTAATTTAACAATAGACTGCCGACTGTTAGAGCTGTTTTCGAAAACATCGATGAAAGGCAAAAATCGATTTCAAAAAGTGGCACTTTTGATCGAATTTGTCGACAAAGTTGGTGTCACACCCCAGGCATATCCCACTATAAATATATAATTTCAGTTTCGTACGACGTTTTGTTTTTGC
>NW_027106991.1:504624-506955 GCF_000696795.3 Halyomorpha halys
ATGGACCACAATCGTCCCTTCATGTTATGCAGGAACATGGGCCACAATCATCCCTTCATGTTATCCCGGAACATGGACCACAATCGTCCCTTCATATTATGCAGGAACATGGGCCACAATCGTCCCTTCATGTTATGCAGGAACATGGACCACAATCATCCCTTCATGTTATGCAGGAACATGGACCACAATCATCCCTTCATGTTATACTGGAACATGAACCACAATCGTTCCTACATGTCTAAGACAACTGTGATAAATTTCGATTTTGAGGACAAAAATTGTTTTCTTTTCCTTCATGAATACAAATTTTCGATACTTTGGATAGAGAAGAAACTAATAAAAACTAAATTTTATTTTTAAAATAAGCATATAATATAAAAAATACATATTTTATTTTACCTTTATATGAGCAACGTACAATGTATCTTTTCAATTAAACTTTACTACGTAATTTCAAATTTATTCATAGTTCATCATAAAAACACCAAGTACAGACTATTTCCCTAACTTTGTTGTTTGTATTTAGTAGAATGAAGTGGTTAAATATTAATTAGTGTTAAATTTTACATTTTTAAAAAAATTATAAAGCAATTATGTTCAATTATTTCATAAACACAGAGAATATTGTAACAATAGAAGCAAATCTTTTCCAACCATCCTATATTTAAGAGGAGAATGAGAAGAAATTAGAATTTATCAACAGATAACACTATCGCAGAAGTGTAAAACACTAATATTCCATAAAGCGATAAAAATTAAAAAAATGTCTTCCGATTAACTATTTAAAGTTTCTTACAAACATGTTATGATATTGTCTTGTTGTACGTTATATAAGGTGACGTATTTGTTTCACCCCTATTTTCTTTCGATGACCTTCTGGCTTGATAACATAAATTTAATAGCATGCAGCAATAATACACAACTGATTTTATGACTTGTAGATAATTACATTTTTATAGCTTCTGATTCATTTCATGGTTATATTTCTATTCAAGAAATAAGATATAGGTTTATTCATAGATTTGAAATATTTATTTTTTAAAATGTCATTACTATTAATTCAAAAGAACTTTCAAGTCTTGAATCCGGTAGTTGACGAACTATTAAGATTCGATTCTTTGTCAAGAAAAAATAATTGTAAATTGTAAAATATTCTCAAGCATACCAAGAATAAACCTGATTCTCTATGAATAGAGAGACAACCAATAAGTCTTCGCCTTTGAGCTTTGTTAATGAAAAACTGGAATTGCATTAAGCCAATCAAAACGCCGTTTGTTGCAATAATTACTATGATCTCATCTAGGAGTAATGCAATGAGATGCATAATGTGTGTTAAATTGCTCAGGACATATCAATTCTTTTGGTTAATTGAATGTAATAACTGAGATTCCAAAGATAATTTGTCTTAAACTATCAAGTAATTATTTTTCTAATTAGTAAAATCGAATATAAATTAATATATTTTTGTTGCTTACTTTATTTTATGCTTGATTTATATTTTAAGAGATAAAATAAAACCTAATGCATATCCTCAGATATTAATACTATAGTATAAAAATTATAAATAAATGTGAAATTAAAAAACAAACTGATAATTACTATAGCAAGTTAAAACAAAAAACAACGTAAACCGTCGATACTTGATAATATATATTATAAAAATATATGGTTTGTACTAATCACAAAACTTAGGCCACTTAAAATTAAAATTAAAAGAAACATAAAACGGGTTTCCATTTATGCAAAGGCAGGTGTTCGATCTGTTTTATAGAGAACCCAACTGCCTCTTTAATGGATGGTTATTATGTTCGACTTTATAATGATAGTTCAGTCATTGGTTTTGATAAAGTGTTGCGGAAGATATGGTGTATCTAAAAAAAAAAATAATTAAATAGATAAAAAAACCGAAAAATACTGAAACGTAGAAAGGAAAGGAAATAAATTTTAGATGTTTTTTTTTACGAATAGAATTTTGTTAAAGATAGAGTAGTTTGTAGGAGTTTGCTTCCATGCGCCCTTGATTCCATGTTTGTTATGGATGAAAAAAGATCTAAAGCAGATTACTTAATAATAATTATCGTTCCTTGTCACGCGTTAACGAACAGGTTTAGCGAGTTTTTATCGCTAAAAATATTTTCAACTTATGCAAGTATTTAAGCTGGTACAAGTATTTATTTTTTATTTTTATGGAATTGTAATTAAGTTTATTCTCATAGAGTGCTACCAATGGGTAGTTTCTCTACACGCCTGTAACACTCCAATTTAACTTAGATCAGATTTACTAAATGTATTATAATGTACAGCTGTAAATAGCAATAAATAAATATT